>NC_035436.2:106941479-107243451 GCF_002127325.2 Helianthus annuus
TAGTTTCTCATCATCATGATCGATAATGCGTGCTACTTTGCCTTCAGATGATATGTAATCACTCCAGCTGAAATCTACCAAACATGCTCTCTTGGGATCTTTAATCTCTCTACCATGAGCCGTCAGTGGTTCTTGTGATTGACCGACTTGCTGATAGATAGCTTTGCGGTAGTAATCATCTTTCCCAAATGGATTCTGTGCTCCGCTAGCTTCTCTTCCTTTGCATTCCCATTTGAAATGGCCTTTCTCCCTGCATCGAAAACAAGTAACTTTAGATTTATCAAAACCTAAAGTTGATACATGAGCATCTAGAAAGTCATTTCTCCCGGTAATGGTTTTGAATTTCTCAGCCCGACGAAGAACACTTGCGCGACACCATTTAATATCCATTAGTTCCATTTCCTCGGCGTCTATTTGATCGTAATCCTATTTAGTAAGCATAGGATTTCCGATCCGACCAGCAACAAGTCCTTCATAGGATAACAGAACTGAACCTAGTAGTGCCATATGATCTGTTGCAGTGTCTTCAGAGAAGCTTTGGCCTTCTGGAAGGTTGAGAGCTATGTTGCATTGAATCACGTATCCATTTCCGGTTTTTGTACTCTGAGACTGAAAACTTGTGTTAGTCTCTTTCGGATTCACACTCGGAAATGATGAAAAACCACTGTTACTCTTGTTCGAACCCTGATCAGCTTTCTCAGATGATTCACCAGCACTGAAAGCAGTTTGAATCTTCGGACTTCTTTCAGACTCAGTGGCTGGAATACTACCCCTGTAGTACATCTTCACATCCTGTTGACCACTCGGACTATTCATCCTCGCGATCTTTTGCTATTCAAGATCCTGACTCTCAATTTTCTCAATAAACTGTGAGACTGTCAACCCATCGTACACACCAGTATTCTTCAATATCATCAAATACGTTCCCCACTCCTTCTGAGGTAACGCGTCCGCCAACTTATCCACCCACTCTTCACGACCTTTCTCAACACCCAACATTGACAGTGATCGCACCAAGTGACAGTATCTCTCGATTAACTTTTTAGTATCCTCTCCCGGCAAACTACTAAAGAAATCGAACTCTTTCTTTAGTAGAGCTTTCTTGCTTTTGATCATGTTTTCGCTTCCCTCAAACTTAACTCTAAGAGCATCCCATATTGACTTAGCAGTTTTGTCGTGCTGTAACAAAATGAATATATCTTCTTTTATCGCCTGCTGCAACAAACTGATCATCATTTTCTCAGCTCTATACATTGCTCTTTCTTGATCAGTAAATTCGGATATCTCTTTAACAACTTGTAAATCTATTCGAGGCAAAGTATACTTCTTCAATATGCACTCCCACGATCTGAGATGATTTTCCTGAACCCAGTTTTCAAATCGATCCTTCCACCCATAATACTCCTCAATGCTCATCAATCTAGGGGGGCTTTTGAGTCGTTCCCGTCTCGTTTTCTAAACGTTCCCCACTCCTTCTGAGGTAACGCGTCCGCCAACTTATCCACCCTCTCTTCACGACCTTTCTCAACACCCAACATTGACAGTGATCGCACCAAGTGACAGTATCTCTCGATTAACTTTTTAGTATCCTCTCCCGGCAAACTACTAAACAAATCGAACTCTTTCTTTAGTAGAGCTTTCTTGCTTTTGATCATGTTTTCGCTTCCCTCAAACTTAACTCTAAGAGCATCCCATATTGACTTAGCAGTTTTGTCGTGCTGTAACAAAATGAATATATCTTCTTTTATCGCCTGCTGCAACAAACTGATCATCATTTTCTCAGCTCTATACATTGCTCTTTCTTGATCAGTAAATTCGGATATCTCTTTAACAACTTGCAAATCTATTCGAGGCAAAGTATACTTCTTCAATATGCACTCCCACGATCTGAGATGATTTGCCTGAACCCAGTTTTCAAATCGATCCTTCCACCCATAATACTCCTCAATGCTCATCAATCTAGGGGGCTTTTGAGTCGTTCCCGTCTCGTTTTCTAAGTTCATTGCTTGAGCAATTGCGGCTGGAGTAGTGGATGATGCAAATGCGTTGTAGAACTCGGAATCCATATAGACTAAGCACGATTTTCTAGAAAGATGACAGAAAAGTGAACCAACACTGCACAGATAAGCGAACCAGATGTTCACAAAACGAACCGTACTTTGGAGCGAAACCCTTTTGAGCGAACCTCCTGAAGACCAGAAAAGCGGACCTGAACTGTACACTGGACCAACAAAGAATTTGGAGCGAACCTGAATTTTTTCTTGGAGCGGACCAGAAATAAGTTTGGAGCGGACCAGACTTCCAATTTTGAGCGAACCAGTAACAAATCTGTACGGATGAGCGAAACAGAAACAGTCAAATAAGCAGACCTCTCAGATGACTGAAAAAGCGAACCACAATTCGAACATGATTTGACCCATTTTTAAGCTGTGTTTTGGCCTGAAACTTTCAAGGGTTTGTCTTTGTATGATAATACACAATCTGTGAGCTTTTGAACGAAATTTGACCGTGAAATCTCCTGGAAATGAGAAAAGAAGGTGTAGAAGTAAGAAGAAACAATGAAAAACAGCTACAATCTGCAGAAAACCTCCTCCCAAGCTCTGATACCACTTGTAGGATCGCGTGCTGACCCGAACGAGTCGTTCAGAGGTTATCTCTTGCGTTTCAGATGCGGAATAATAAGAAAAACAAGTAGAAATAGCTTGTTCTTCTTCCTAACTACTTGTTTTATTGATTTTAAACGATTTACAGTTTAATCTTCACACCGGCAGAGCTTCGGCGTGGAATTCGACAACTCCACCTACAGATCCGCTCTAACAGCCCCTATATATAGATGATTGGGTTGGGTCCGCTTATGTGTCATATGACCATAAGAGCGGACCACACAAATCCACATAAGCGGACCACATTGGTACACAAAAGCGGACCATCATGACCTCTGGAGCGGACCTAGAACCTCATGTCCCTATGAGCAGACCTAACACATACAACACATACAGACACCTGTTTTCTCGTATTTCGTGCCCTAAGCTATACAATACAATGTAAGACCTGATCCTAGACACCCTAGACATAATCAACAGATGTAGTGCACTAACAATGGATACCTATTCTTGATAGTGACCTTGTTAAGCTCACGGTAGTCGATGCACAGACGCATGGATCCATCCTTCTTCTTGACAAATAAGATTGGTGCTCCCCAAGGAGACGAACTGGGTCTAATGAAACCTTTGGCTAGTAATTCATCCAATTGTGTTCTTAATTCCTTCATCTCTGTCGGTGCCAATCAGTAGGGTGCTCTTGCATCAGGTGCTGCTCCAGGGATAATGTCAATTCTGAATTCTACTTGTCTATCTGGTGGTAAACCAGGTAGTTCTTCTGGAAAAACTTCAAGGTATTCAGAAATGACGGGGATATCCTCAATCTTGGGTTTCGGCTCATCAATAGTCACTTGTGCCATGTAAATAACACAACCCTTCTTCAAACACCTAGAGGCCTTGAGCATAGTCACTTGCTCAGGCAATCCTTACTGGGTATCTTCCTGAATAGTAAGTGATTCACCAGACGGAGTCTTGATCACCATTTGCTTCTTATTACAGACAATCTGGGCCTGGTTATGAGATAACCAGTCCATACCCAAAACTATGTCAAAACAGGCTAACTTCAAAGGAAGTAGGGATAAAGGAAAAGAGTGGTTCTTAATGGATATGAAACATCCATCTAATATGGTTGAGGCGGTTTCTATGGTGCCATCTGCTAATTCCACCTCATACTCCACACTTAAGGTTTTGACAGGTATATTCAGCAATTTGCAAAACTTATTATCTACAAATGATTTATCAGCTCCTGAATCAAATATCACTCTCGCATAAACATCATTTATAAGAAAGGTACCTGTGATCACGTTATCGTCCTGCATAGCTTCCTTTGCATCCATTCTGAAGACCCTAGCATTGGTCTTCTTTCCTTCATCAGCTTTCTTTGCATATTTTGGCCAATTTGTCTTGATGTGCCCTTTTTCGTTGCAACTGTAGCACGTTGTGTCTTTCAGTTTCTTGCATTCCAGGGTCTTATGTTCCGAAGATTTGCAAATCCCACAAGGTCTCGACTGAGATTAGGATTTTGAGTCAAGTCTGCACTTCCCAAAGTGGTATTTCTGACAAGTCTTACACTTGGGCTTATCTCCAGATTGATGCCCATCCTTCTTTGAACCAAATCCCTTCTTGTGGTCATTGTTTCCTCGGTGCTTCTTGTTTGACCGAAGTGAATTGTCATCATCATGCTTTCTTTTCTCGGCATCCGTGTTCCTCAGCGATCTCTGCCTGACCGCGTCCAGTGTGAGGGTCAAAGATATATCAGCCACAGATCTGAATGTGGCTGGCCGTGAGGCTTTCACACTTGCCTTGATCTCCGGGGCTAAGCCCTCAATGAAACGAGCTATTCTTTTGGGTTCCGGGGTCACCAGATAAGGAACAAACCTTGACATTGTATTAAAGCTCGTAAGGTAGGCTTGGCAATCCAGATTCTTCATAACCAACGACAGAAAATCCGACTCAATCTTCTCTACCTCATGCTGATGGCAGTAGTTCTCTCGGATGAGGGCAACAAATTGTTCCCATGACATACTGTACAGTGGAACCTTCCCAGTAGCCTGAATCAACGATCTCCACCAGGCTAAGGCCTCACCCTTGAATGATTGAGACACAAACTTTACTACATCCTTCTCAGCACACCCGCTGATATCAACCACTGTGTTCATCTTATCCAACCAAGTCATGCAGTCTATAGCCCCTTTTTCCCCGGTGAAATCCCTGGGTTTGCATGACACAAAGTATTTGTATGAGCAACCCTTATCACGGGGTCCTTGATTCAGCACGATACCTTGAGATGGGACACTATGATGGTTTGAAGAGTGACGATCGTCATCATCTTTCTTTGGTTCTTCCTTCTTGGAGGGAGGCTTGCTATGCGCCTCAGAATGAGCCTTGGGCTTAGAATGCGGTGCGGATAGGGTCCTACTCCTAGTACCGCTCGAGTCGCTATACTGCCTGTCCAAGGCTTTTGCAACAACATTGTCAATTAATGCTTGCAGTTCAGCACCCGCTATGTTAATCCGAGCATCATTCTGGTTCTCCATTGGGTGACTATTAATTTCATCCGAATCAGCCATTGTATCTTGAACTGTTACATAAGATATCGGCAAAGTTTTATTTGGGATTTTATTATGGAATTTCCTTTTTGGGCAAATCATTAACCATGGTAAACATAAGCCAAATTTGGTTAATTTGTTACTCACATTTATTTAGGATTTTTATTTATAATATCCTATTTACAAAGCAACAATAGTATTATTAGCACAAAAGGCCTAGTCACAGGGACATTTCAATTCATAAGCCAAGATTTCAGAGAATCAAAGCATTAAAACTTGAACATAGTTCTTTACCTTTTCTGACAGGGAGTCATAGACTACTACTGTCTTTTGTCTTATATGACAATGAGTATGGCCCGTAGGCACTATACTACTAACATATGATCATCTTAATTGATGATTTAAACCCCTAATTTATAGATCATTAAGTGAGGTTTTGGAATCCTTTGAAGAATTCTTATATAAGAATGACGTGTGTGATTTTTAACAAATCACGTCTGCCAGGAGTGTTAACATATTTTTTTTAGAGGTTAACAAGGATTTGAATCTTTTAAACAGGTTTTACCATCTTGGCCAAGTCTTATGAAGACATGTAAGCTAGGTTATTCCCTTGAGATTCTTATTTAATATATGATAGGCAGATTATTTAAAAGGAATGATTTTGAATTGTTTATTTCATATATAACATATTTATGCATATAATGGCAAAGATTATAAACTTAACATTCCATTAGTTATTAAAAGGATTACACACTGCCCTAAACGGGACCTTTAATAGACGAATTACCCACACAGAGGTTAAAGTAGAAAACAAGTCCACGCAGGGACCAATGCTAGGATAGATGTCCTCACAGGGACTGAAAGATAGGTCCATGCAGGGACTAAAAGACAAGTCCACGCAGGGACTAAAAGACAAGTCCACGCAGGGACTAAAAGACAAGTCCACGCAGGGACTAAATACACATATAAATGTCCACGCAGGGACTTGATTGAAATAGGAATTACAATAATGCATATAGAGATTAATGATCTCGCTTCTTCTTTCCTTTTAACAGGTTTGCCAGGCCTTTAAGGAATCCACGGTTGTTCTTGCGTTCTTCTTCAAAATCTCGTTCCACCCTGTTTAACCGGTGAAGGATCTCTTCTTGCTCCGGTGGGGAAAAACGTGGCGGCTGCGATTGTTGTGGAATCGGAGGTCGAACAGGTGTTTGATACCCATGAGCTGGGTATCCCATTCCCCAGGGACTTCCATATGGTCCTTCAGGATGAAGGGCGTTGTAGTTTGCCGTCGCTACTAGGTATGGGTCGGCATCAATATAATTATAGTGAGTGTGAGCTGGCTGCTCAAATGGGTTGTATGCCGTGGAACCAGCGTATGTTGGTATCGGGTTATCATAACCAAATGGTGGCGGAGGTGGTGCAACTGGTGCAGAATTCACCTCTGCAGCTGGGCTAGAAGGTCCACCCATTTGTGGGTCTTCATGCAGTGGCGTATAATGACTGCCGCTGGAGAGTTGAGGGGTGCTAAAGTGAAAATCCCCTCTTTGTGCGGATATCCGCGCGCCTGTTCTCCTACGCCTTGGTGGTTCTGGAGGTGCTTGATGAACTGGCGGCGGTGGAGGCGGTGGCGTGATTGCCACGAAACGCGAATCCTCGGAGGGATCCTGTTGCTGCTGTTGTTGCTGCTCGTGAGGCGATAAATGATGAGAGGGTGTAAAGTACCACTCACACTGGTTGAATCTTGCTTGGTAACTGTCTGGACCCTGATAGGGTGTTTCATGGAAGGACGATCCATCAGAGATCTCGATGGCATGGTTGGGGGTACCTCTTGCAGGTTCGACGGGATCCGTGTCCTCGTCCATGTCCATTGCATTGTCTTTTGAGAAATGGTCCTCTGGTCCAAGAGAGTTAAAACCTACTGGTTCTTGGATAAAGTTTGCCGGGTTGAACCGGCCCTGAAAGACAGGAGTAGGCTCGTTTTCCGAGTGCGGCCCAAAAGAGTGACGGTAAGAAGGTGTTGAACTGTGTGAGATAGACCGTCTAGCGGGCTCAAAAAGGTTCCTCCTATTTCTCTGAGGTTCGGCACTCATTGTAGTGGAAGGAGTTCGCAGGTGAGAAGGCCCGGCCTCGTGATCGTTGTGGGTAGTGATTGGCCCTTTGCCTCTTCCTCCTCTTCTGATTCTCGGTGGCATATTTCCTGATTAAACAATTGAAATAAATAACAAACAATAAAGGACAAACTAAAGTAATAATTTGGATTCGTCCTAAGTTCTTGTCTAGACTCGAGTATGTGCAATTGTGTCATTGAGATTAAACACATAAGGATAGTGTTTAATTCACTCAACGTTGGCTCTGATACCAACCTGTCACACCCCGATATCTCCACGTTTCAGCGGTGGGCCTGGTGGGGGATTATCGTGACGTAGTTGGCAACATTACAGTCAAGCAACACAATATTTAAATGCACAGCGGAAGCAAAAGATAGATATCTTTCAACTTTAACAAATTTTAATATCAAGTATCACAACAGTTGAAAGTAATCCACAGGGGGATCAAAATAAATAGGAAAAATAGTTCAACAGTTTGACATCCAAGCTTGCAGGACTTATTGAGGACGCTAGGAGAAAGCCAGCCTAGTTCACGTAGTACCTGCACTTAACCTTTTGGGAAAATACGTCAGTTTACACTGGTAAATACATTCAACCGACTCATTTTGAAAAGTTTAATAAAAATTGATTTTAATGCACGTGGCACAAACTTTTATAACTTGGGATAATTATTTGAATATAATACTTGTAAACGAATTACATGTTTCTTATGCGTTCAGTAGCCCGATCCGTAGACCGGGTTAAAGATCAATAGACACACCACATTATTTATTCATTTATGCACTGACGGGTGTACGCCTACACCCCGTGCTCAGGTCGTGGCCATCTCGTAAGATGATGCCAAGGATATCCGGGACATGGTCATTAACCCCCCAAAGGCTTTAAGCAAACAAAACATTTGAAAATGAAGCATATCAATGATTTAATCTCTATTCGATTAAAAAATCAATGCTGGACCAAGCGGTATTTTTATATACCGTACCCCAAGCCCGTATAAGGGAAATTAAGTTAAAAGTATTTACCTTTGCAAGTATCAGTCACAAATAGCAAGTGCGTGTAGCTTTTACCGGGTCTCCTATTCTGGAACAAAGGTTTACAATAACCTATTAGAATCCTAACGGGTCGTTAATTAAGTTTAAAATTAGACCGGTTAGTTTTAACGAAAGATACGGTTCGAACGCACGATTAGGCGAAGACCGGAATAGAATGTGTTTTAGTCCCAACAAGTTTAAAGACTTGTATAATATGGGTGAACTAAACACCTTCTGGATTTGAGATAAAAACGATAAGGTTTGACCCGTTTTGGCTAATTTATGTAAACTAGTTACATAAACCGAACCGAACGCATAGGAAGCGTAACGGGTAACCATGAGAGTCATTTACAGGTTTCCTAAGTTAATATGCCCTAAATATGTTGTGATATCAATAGGATACCTTCCATTATGCCCAAAACGAGTTTAATCTCAATATAAGCCCCGAAGGGGTATTTTGGTCATTTTAAAGATTATAAAAGCGATTAATTAAACTCCTGTGATTCGGGTCTGAATAAATCAGTAAAATAACTTATTTTAACAGGGTAAATCAGTTGGTGTTAAGTCTTATGTGACAAAATGGTTACAAACCCATACTATGCGTTTATTACGCGTATAAAGTCGTTTTTAAGCGATTTCCGGATTATACAGGAAATCTGATTTTTCTGATCAGGTTACAGGGTTCAAAATACTTTATTTGTTATATAAAATCAGTAGCAATTGGATTTGTGTCAAAATACTATGTAGAACTCATTTTATGCCCGAAAAGGGTATAATCGGTATTTAACGAATCAACGTCATAACCTGAGGTTATGAGCATGTTAAAAATCATTAAAAATCTTTAAAAATCACAAAATATTATATTACATCAGTGAGTAAAAGGTTTGGTGCCAAAAGTTGGGTTTAGATAGGCTTTATGCTAAGTGCGTCGTTTAATTAACAAAAGTTTCTTAATTGCGCTATTTAGCATAACTCCTATTCTGGACCTGGAACTGCTATGAAACCTTAGGGACATGCTTAATAATCAGTAACGAAGATTGTTGTCCTTTCACATTTCCAAAATTCTCGTTCTATGGTTAAAAGGGCATTATGGTCAAACATTAGGCAATTAACGGAAACTTGTAAACGAAGCGGACAATCAATGAACCAGTCACAGAGGGTTATACTATCATGTAACCTGGTCCTAAGGAAGTCCTAAGGCATTTCTAGACTCTAATAAAACGGGTCAGAACTGAAGTCAAAGCAAAAGTCAAAGTTTTGCGACTTTCGGTTCTGAACCGGGTCTAAACAAAAAATTGTCGGATCAAACAAGCTTAGACCAGGTCTTATACTTATTACCAAGTTATATGAGTGATAAGATAGGTTACATGCCTTCTACATTGTTAATTATGTGTTAATTCATAATTTAGCATTCTGTTGACTTTTTCTAAACAACTTTGACCCGACATTTGATCTAGTTAGAGTGGGAATCAGAGGGTGCCCTTTTGAGGGTTTAATGCCCACATAATTACCAACTTATAACTACCTTTGATTTGACTAATCACTGGACCATTAATGATTAATCATTAAGTCAACCGTTAATTACGACGGTTTGACTTCTAAGTTATAAACTAAGAAAAACTCAATTAAGGAAGGTCAAGCATACTTACTAAAGTCCTATGCACGATTTGGGATGCTTAGGGTCTGCTCTTATGCTCTAGAAAGCTCCAAGAATGCAGATGGAATGAATGATCCTAGATTTGCAACAATGTGGCTTTATATAGTGATTAAATCACCTTAGATCTTTGCCAAGCAAGTCTACCCTTGCTCCCTGATCATCAACAAGTGTCCTAGGGTCTGAAAAGCATGTAGGGGGCGCCTATGCTGTGGAAATATCTGATTTAAGTCGGTTACTGTGCATAAACAGGCTGCTGTCTCATTTTTCTGTATCTGGGAGTCTGACGCGGTCCGCGTAAGGCCTTGACAAGGCTTACGCTGCCCGTATGGGCCTTCTGATCAGATTCCAAACTTTTCAATTATTGCATGTTGGCTCTTGGCTCTTCGAAAGGTCAGTTTAACTTTGTTTCTTGCACTATGACCCCTTTACATTTACTTATAAGGGCTTCAAGACTTTTACCAACTTTGTTAAGTCCTTGGTCACTTTATGTTTACCCGAAAAGTCATAATTTTCAACGTTGACGCTTTAACCCCTTATTATACGAATTTGATCATAACTTTCTCCTATGATAACGAAACCTTATGAAATTTTTATCGTGCCTTCTAGTGAGCATAATTAATCGTTACGAAGCTCCGGGTTTGTTAAAAGGTCACTCAGAGGTATAACTTAAACATGTTGACACATTTAACCCCTGTAGTTTGAAATATCTCACTTTCTTTCATATTTAGCTTCGTATGATCCATGATCTATTCGTTTGAAGGTATAAACGTTTTGTAGGGCTATTCTAGGATATGTTTATCCTTTCTTGACAATTTGAACTTTTATATTCACATACTTTCCATGTTTGTCAACTTTAGTCCTTGTAGAGTATTCTTTCTCACGTTCAAGCTTATGACACGTGTCAATACATTATACGACGTAAATTTTCGAGGTGTTACAATTTGGCAACAATATTAAACATAGTAAGGCATATTTTACTTGTCATAGGACTAGTTAGATGATCTGAACGCGTTTTACGCGAACGGCGCATTAAAGTAGCATAAGCTACCTAAACGGGTCGTAACGGGTCAAAAGTGTCACACCCTGGCTTTTGCGGAAGCGTGGGTTTATTTGGTGTGACATGTTAATACCATAGCAACAATCATAACAATGCTATATGATAAAAACACAGGATGTTCATCCATTCATTGAATTTCAAAATACCACAACATCATTGTTTGAAAATGTCGATACTTAAGGTAAGTTACAAACCATACTTGTCTACGACGTGTTCATGAGACACAACAAAAGATTTTAAATAAAACATGGTTTAAAGACATGTAACCCGTCCAAGTAAGGGTTACACCTCCTAAACCTACTACCCTGGATGACATCTTTATTCAGCGCAGCCTGAAACATATGCAGACACTTGCCAGATCCCTTTAGTTTCCTGAAATACATGTAGTTTGAAAAATCAACAAAAGTTGAGCGAGTTCATGTGTAAGTGAGTATGTATAAACCTTTGTAAACAATGTATGTATGTATGTATGTATGTCCCGGTATGATTCAAACAAGGAAAAGATCACCAATGGTTTGCAAGGCCACTGATATATGTGACGGTGTAGGTGTGACACTCTGGGATTTCCCCGAGCATTATCTTGTATGTCCTTGTGTATATACATATTGATTATTAAATGAAAGTTGCATATTGTTTAGATGTTCTATGTGATCCTTGCATTATGTGTATGTACGATATATATATATATAGGTACGTGTGTGTGTAGTGGGCCGAGACCACGAAACCCAACTCGAGACCACCCGGTCTCGAGTGAACAATGAACATTTGGGCCGGTTGGGCTATGCCACACGAAACCAAATGTGCCGGCCTTGAAACGGGTATAAAAACCCAAAACCCTCACCACACTCTCCTTTACACTCTCATTCATTTCACTCTCACAACTCTCACACTCTCTACCTTTCTCTAAAACCCTAAAACCCTAGCAACCAAGCATCACCCTCTCCCCTCTCTCGGATCCAACCAAAACATCAAGGCTCTCGGATTTCTAGCTCGAGATCAACACTTGGAGCTTGGTTTATCAATTTCTTGTACTCCTGCTTCTAACTGGTTAGTATATATATATTTTAGTTGTTTTGCTTGATTGGTTAAACGATGAATGAAAGATGAACCTTTGTGCTTAGAATGTTTGATGATGAAAGTGACTGTTTGATAATATGTTACGGCTAGGAGTTGATGATAAGTGCTTACCATGTTCTTAGCTAGAAATGTTACTAATAATGATGATTCATGTGTTAAAAGTTTTAATGAAAATGTGATATTGTATTTGAATGATGAATGTCGATGATGATGATTACCATCCGATTTATGATGTTAAAATAGGGCAATATTGGGTTTAATGATAGTGTCTCATGATTCTTGTTCATAAAATCTCATGATATAAGTTATAGATGTATTTTTGAATCTAGGAATGCATAAACCGATGTATATGAGTAATATGAACATATGAAGAACAAGTTTGAAGGTGATATGAATATTCAAAATGCTTGTTTTGATCTGATTTTGTTATGATTTAGACAATAAAACATGTTTGTGATTTCTCATTGGATAGTACAAAATTTCATGAAATCAAAATGCTATTGGCTAGTACATAGGACAGGTTCTAGAAGGATTCAGGTGCACGTAACAGTGGTTGCGAGTCGGAATCCCTGGTTGCGACTCGAGACCAAAACGTGATTCGTCGAGATCTCCCGGTTGCGACTCGCAAGCAGCACATGATGAACCGAAACCGAGGTTGCGAGTTGGAATCCCTGGTTGCGACTCGAGACCAAAGCATGATGAACCGAGACCGAGGTTGCGAGTCGGAACCCTTGGTTGTGACTCGAAACCGTGCATTCTCGAGTCGAAACCGCCCTTGCCTCGACTGGGCTGCCTAAGTGTTATTGGGCCAAAAGCTTGTTGGACTATCTTTTGACTGGACTGCATGTGTATCTGTTACTGTTTGTGAAATGTTAGAGCAGGCCCAATAACCCAACTGTTTGAATGTATGCATGCTAAATGTGTCTATATGTGTTGCTATACGTGATTACTTGTACCCCAACTTGACCTATATTTGGTAACCATGCTAGGACGTGGTGACCAACGTGTTTGACCAAGTAAAATATCTACCGAGCAACCCAAGGTGAGTTCACAACCTAAAGCATGCGTTCCCGGTGGTTTGGGAAACGGAACTACAAACAACACTATTCCCGTATAAGGAATACAACTTATTTTTCTTCCCTTGTTATTGGGAACCTTTAGTTAATTACTGTTTATACGGATTGCAACTAACGGCACTAAACGAAACTCTATCACTCAAGTCCCTACTACATAATACCGATTAGTCGCCGGGGCCAGGCGAACGGGTTATTAGTTGATAGCGCTATTTAGGTTTTACCAACCTCACACCGTGCCATGGTTTGGGATCGGTCGTGAACTAATGTACTCAGGCATCCGTCAATGATGATAGAACATTGACATCGGGGCATCCTGCGGAAACGCAAACGGTTACCTAGTGTTCGGTATTGGAAAAACAGTTTAGTCGCTAACTTTTGGGGTAGCTCCCCATGGCATGTATAAACGGATAAATTAACTGGTGAAACAAGTTTTTGGTAATTAAAACTGGACAACTAGTGAACTCACTCAGCATTATTGTTGACACCTTACTGCATGCTTTGCAGGTAACCAGTGACTGAGGAGCTGCTGCTTGGGAATGTGTAGTGTTCGTCAAAACCCGCGTGTTGGGTTTTAATTATCTTGAACTTTGAACTATCTTTTTGGTTTATGCTTCCACTGTTTTTGTTTAAACTAATTATCGAACTTAAACTACGATGTTGCTAACTACTTTGGATAGCAATTATTTTACTATTAACCAATGCTTAGTATAATTGGTGGCTGGATCCTAGTCAGTCACGCCCTCAAGCGGATGTTACTCCGCAGGTGGAATTTGGGGGTGTGACAGATTGGTATCAGAGCCATTGGTTATAGTGAACTTGGTTTTAAAAAGGGGAAAAATCTTTTTGAGAAAAAAACCAGACTATAACCCATGACTCGTGACGACACTACACTCCAAGTGCAAAGCTCGACTTATTTGACCTCATAGCTCGGACCCATGTTTACTTGCTTGTTTGTCTTATGCTTTCTGCTCTACTATGCGTACTAGTTTGCCTAATTAGATAGATATCCCTCCCCTCTTCTATCTCATTCTCGCTATGTTACGACACCACACTCATACTATGTTTTCTGGCTATGAAGACAATGAGTGGACGCGGACGAGGAAACGTCAACATGACTCAGGCTCAGTTCACTAACCTGATCAACACAGTGGCTGCAGCTTTCGCAGCTCACCCAGGAGGTAAGCTCGTTGTTTTAGGACGTTTAGATCCTACCGCCACATCGTCTTTTCACCTCTAAACCTATTCGTATCGCTCCCACAACAGGTCAGCATGCGCCTGTGCAACCACGTGTCTGTACCTTCAAGACCTTCATGGATTGCAAGCCTCTTCCATTCAATGGCACTGAGGGTGCCATAGGTCTTCTGCACTGGATCGAGAAGGTCGAAGCTGTCTTTGCTGTCTGTGAGTGTCCCCCTGCTAATTGGGTGAAGTTTGCTACTGGTACTCTTGAGGGAAGCGCACTTTCGTGGTGGAAGGCGCAGATTCAAATGCTTGGTTTGGAGACTGCTAATGCTACTGCATGGGAAGATTTCAAGGATATGATCAAGGAAGAGTACTGTCACAGGGATGACATCCACAAACTCGAGGACGAGTACTATGGCCTCAAGATAGTTGGGTCAGAGATTGAGACCTACACCAAGCTGTCCAACGACTATGCTGCTCTTTGCCCAAACATGTCCCGACCTATGTATCGAAGGATCGAATTGTACATCAAAGGCTTAGCCCCAGAAATCAGGAGCCATGTGACCTCGGCCAACCTCACTACCATACAGCCTGTGGTTCGTCTTGCCCACAAACTCACCAACCAGGCTGTGGAGGAGGGCAGGTTGCCCAAAATGATCAGTGCTGCGGAAGGAACTTCTAGTGATGGCAAACGAAAGTGGGACGGAAATCAGGGCAAAGATGCTAACTCTACTCAGGCCCCAGCTCAGCAAAGGAAAACTGACAACAACAAAGGCACTCAGCAACAAGGTGGCTACCGGGGAAGCTACCCTAAGTGCAACAAGTGTAACAGGCACCACCATGGGGCATGTAACAAAGGTCAGTGTCAGCGATGCAACAAGATGGGGCACGAAGCCAAGGATTGTAGAAGCCAGTTCCCAGCTAGGCAGAATCAGCAACAACCCCAACAACAACAGCAGCAGGGAAACAACCGCGGATGTTTTAAATGTGGGGCAACGGGGCATATGCGAAAGGATTGCCCTGAACTGAATCAGAATCGCAACAACAATCAGGGAGCTGGGAACAATGAGCAAAACAACAATGTTCGGAATGGTGCAAGGGGAAGAGCTTTTGTGATTGGATCTGGAGAAGCAAGGAACGACCCCAACGTCGTGGCGGGTAAGTTCCTACTTGATGATCGTTATGTTTCTGTGTTATTTGATTCCGGTGCCGATGCCAGTTATGTATCCCTTCGCATTAGTAAGAAACTTAAGCACCCGCCTGCATTATTAAGTTCTAAGCACATCGTCGAGATAGCTAATGGTAAGAACATCGAGGCCACACACGTGATCCACGACTGCACAATAGAATTGTCTGGTCACACGTTTAGTATCGATCTTTTCCCTGTCAAACTTGGAAGCTTCGACGTCGTCATCGGTATGGATTGGTTATCCAAACATCGCGCTGAGATCCTCTGTCAAGAGAAAGCGGTTCGTATTCCACGTCGTTCTGGCCAACCCCTCATCGTTCAAGGCAACAAAGGTGGAGAAGTCACAGGCATTATCTCGCTTCTGAAAGCCCAGAAGTGTTTACAGAAAGGGCACACCGCTATCCTAGCACTTGTCACCGACACCCACGAAAAGGAAAAGAGGATTGAAGATTTTCCAGTAGTACGTGACTACCCCGAGGTATTTCCTGAGGAACTACCTGGACTCCCTCCCCACCGTCAAGTCGAATTCCAAATCGAGCTAGCTCCCGGAGCAGCACCCATAGCTCGTGCGCCTTATCGTCTAGCCCCTGCAGAACTGAAGGAACTCTCTACGCAACTACAAGAACTATTGGATAAAGGATTTATCCGTCCTAGTTCATCACCCTGGGGAGCACCAGTACTCTTTGTTAAGAAGAAGGATGGCACGTTCCGAATGTGCATCGACTATCGTGAGCTGAACAAGGTTACCATCAAGAATCGTTACCCTCTCCCGCGCATCGACGACCTATTCGATCAGTTGCAAGGATCGAGCTACTATTCTAAGATTGACCTGTGATCAGGCTATCATCAGCTGAGAGTTCGTAATGAAGACATCTCTAAGACTGCGTTCAGGACTCGTTATGGTCATTACGAGTTCCTCATTATGCCTTTTGGAATGACTAACGCACCTGCGGTTTTCATGGATCTCATGAACCGAGTGTGCAAGCCGTACCTCGATAAATTCGTGATTGTGTTTATCGACGACATCCTGATCTACTCGAAAAGTCAAGAAGAACATGAACGACACCTACGCCTTATCCTCGAACTCTTACGCAATGAACAATTGTACGCCAAATTCTCGAAGTGTGACTTCTGGCTTCGAGAGGTCCATTTCCTTGGGCATGTGGTCAACAAGGACGGCATTCACGTCGACCCCGCTAAGATCGACTCGATAAAGAATTGGCCTACACCCAAGACTCCAACCGAAGTTCGCCAATTCTTGGGATTGGCAGGATACTACCGCAGATTCATCAAGGGATTCTCAAAGATTGCACAACCCCTCACGACTCTTACTCAGAAAGGCATTGTTTACAAGTGGAATGAAGCTCAGGAGTCGGCCTTTCGAAGGCTAAAGGATAACCTTTGTAGTGCTCCTATTCTCTCATTGCCTGAAGGCACTGACGACTTTGTGGTTTACTGCGATGCGTCTATCCATGGGCTCGGTTGCGTGTTGATGCAACGCGAGAAAGTTATTGCCTACGCTTCTCGACAACTCAAGACGCATGAAAGGAACTACACTACGCATGATTTGGAACTGGGAGCAGTGATCTTTGCTCTTAAGATATGGAGACATTACCTGTACGGTACCAAGTGCACTATTTACACCGATCACAGGAGTCTCGAGCATATCTTTAGGCAAAAGGAATTAAACATGCGACAGCGTCGATGGGTCGAACTCTTGAATGACTACGAATGCGCCATCAAGTACCATCCGGGCAAGGCCAATGTCGTGGCAGACGCCCTCAGCCGGAAGGACACTATACCAAAGCGCGTGCGAGCATTGCAACTTACCATCCAGTCTAACCTCCCTACCCAGATCCGAAATGCTCAAGTTGAAGCATTGAAACCGGAAAACATCAGGGCTGAGTCTCTGCGAGAATCGAGACAGCGATTAGAACAAAAAGAAGATGGCGCTTACTACGTAACAGGGCGCATTTGGGTTCCCCTCTATGGAGATTTACGTGAACTCGTGATGGACGAAGCCCACAAGTCCCGCTACTCAGTACATCCTGGTTCGGACAAGATGTACCACGACTTGAGGACTACATATTGGTGGCCTGGCATGAAGGCCCACATAGCAACATATGTCAGCAAATGTTTGACTTGCGCAAGAGTCAAGACAGAGTACCAGAAGCCAGCAGGCCTACTCCAACAACAAGAAATCCCGAAATGGAAATGGGAGCAAATTTCCATGGATTTTGTTACAGGGCTACCTAGATCTCAACGTGGAAATGACACCATTTGGGTAATAGTAGATCGATTGACCAAGTCCGCACACTTTCTGGCTATTAAGGAAACAGACAAGTTTTCTACCGTGGCGGAGATTTACTTAAAGGAAGTAGTTTCGAGGCACGGGGTGCCAACCTCCATTATTTCCGACCGAGACGCTCGTTTTACTTCGGAATTGTGGCAAGCTATGCACAAATCCTTTGGCTCACGTTTGGACATGAGCACCGCTTATCACCCGCAAACGGATGGACAGTCCGAACGCACCATCCAAGCCCTAGAAGACATGCTTAGAGCATGTGTGATCGATTTTGGCAAGAATTGGGAGAAGCATCTACCGCTAGTGGAATTCTCCTACAACAACAGCTACCACACTAGTATTCAGGCAGCACCTTTTGAGGCATTGTACGGTCGTAAATGCCGGTCACCTCTCTGCTGGGCGGAAATCGGTGATAGTCAGATCACGGGCCCAGAGATGGTGGTAGATACAACGGAAAAGATTGCCCAGATCAGACAACGCATGACGGCAGCTCGTGACCGTCAGAAGAGTTACGCTGATAAGCGTAGGAAACCACTAGAATTCCAGGTCGGTGACCGGGTTCTACTTAAAGTCTCACCCTGGAAGGGTGTGGTTCGCTTTGGTAAACGGGGCAAGCTTAATCCGCGATATATCGGACCATTCGAAATTACCGAGAAAATTGGTAAGGTTGCTTATAGATTGAACCTGCCTGAAGAACTGAGTGCGGTACAGAACGTGTTTCACGTATCTAATCTGAAGAAGTGTCTATCAGATGAAACGCTCGTAATTCCTTTCAAGGAACTAACTATTGATGAACAGCTACACTTTACTGAGGAACCGATTGAGATCACGGATCGAGAGATCAAAACCCTCAAACGTAGCCAGATACCTCTTGTACGAGTCCGTTGGAACTCGCGACGTGGCCCAGAGTTTACCTGGGAGCGGGAAGACCAGATGAAGCAAAAGTATCCCCAGTTGTTCCCAAACGAAAACCCCAGCACTGAAGCTACAGCCGAATTTCGGGACAAAATTCCAAACTAACGGGGGGATGATGTGACACCCCGTTGAAACATTCTCACTTCTACTAGCTTGACACTGGCTGCCTTAACTTTCGGGACGAAAGTTCTTAAAACTTGGGGATAATGTGACACTCTGGGATTTCCCCGAGCATTATCTTGTATGTCCTTGTGTATATACATATTGATTATTAAATGAAAGTTGCATATTGTTTAGATGTTCTATGTGATCCTTGGATTATGTGTATGTACGATATATATATATATATATATAGGTACGTGTGTGTGTGTAGTGGGCCGAGACCACGAAACCCAACTCGAGACCACCCGGTCTCGAGTGAACAATGAACATTTGGGCCGGTTGGGCTATGCCACTCGAAACCAAATGTGCCGGCCTTGAAACGGGTATAAAAACCCAAAACCCTCACCACACTCTCCTTTACACTCTCATTCATTTCACTCTCACAACTCTCACACTCTCTACCTCTCACTAAAACCCTAAAACCCTAGCAACCAAGCATCACCCTCTTCCCTCTCTCGGATCCAACCGAAACATCAAGGCTCTCGGATTTCTAGCTCGAGATCAACACTTGGAGCTTGGTTTATCAATTTCTTGTACTCCTGCTTCTAACCGGTTAGTATATATATATATTTTAGTTGTTTTGCTTGATTGGTTAAATGATGAATGAAAGATGAAACTTTGTGCTTAGAATGTTTGATGATGAAAGTGATTGTTTGATAATATGTTACGGCTAGGAGTTGATGATAAGTGCTTACCATGTTCTTAGCTAGAAATGTTACTAATAATGATGATTCATGTGTTAAAAGTGTTAATGAAAATGTGATATTGTATTTGAATGATGAATGTTGATGATGATGATTACCATCCGATTTATGATGTTAAAATAGGGCAATATTGGGTTTAATGATAGTGTCTCATGATTCTTGTTCATAAAATCTCATGATATAAGTTATAGATGTATTTTTGAATCTAGGAATGCATAAACCGATGTATATGAGTAATATGAACATATGAAGAACAAGTTTGAAGGTGATATGAATATTCAAAATGCTTGTTTTGATCTGATTTTGTTATGATTTAGACAATAAAACATGTTTGTGATTTCTCATTGGATAGTACAAAATTTCATGAAATCAAAATGCTATTGGCTAGTACATAGGACAGGTTCTAGAAGGATTCAGGTGCACGTAACAGTGGTTGCGAGTCGGAATCCCTGGTTGCGACTCGAGACCAAAACGTGATTCGTCGAGATCTCCCGGTTGCGACTCGCAAGCAGCACATGATGAACCGAAACCGAGGTTGCGAGTCGGAATCCCTGGTTGCGACTCGAGACCAAAGCATGATGAACCGAGACCGAGGTTGCGAGTCAGAACCCTTGGTTGCGACTCGAAACCGTGCATTCTCAAGTCGAAACCGCCCTTGCCTCGACTGGGCTGCCTAAGTGTTATTGGGCCAAAAGCTTGTTGGACTATCTGTTGACTGGACTGCATGTGTATCTGTTACTGTTTGTGAAATGTTAGAGCAGGCCCAATAACCCAACTGTTTGAATGTATGCATGCTAAATGTGTCTATACGTGTTGCTATACGTGATTACTTGTACCCCAACTTGACCTATATTTGGTAACCATGCTAGGACGTGGTGACCAACGTGTTTGACCAAGTAAAATATCTACCGAGCAACCCAAGGTGAGTTCACAACCTAAAGCATGCGTTCCCGGTGGTTTGGGAAACGGAACTACAAACAACACTATTCCCGTATGAGGAATACAACTTATTTTTCTTCCCTTGTTATTGGAAACCTTTAGTTAATTACTGTTTATACGGATTGCAACTAACGGCACTAAACGAAACTCTATCACTCAAGTCGCTACGACATAATACCGATTAGTCGCCGGGGCCAGGCGAACGGGTTATTAGTTGATAGCGCTATTTAGGTTTTACCAACCTCACACCGTGCCATGGTTTGGGATCGGTCGTGAACTAATGTACTCAGGCATCCGTCAATGATGATAGAACATTGACATCGGGGCATCCTGCGGAAACGCAAACGGTTACCTAGTGTTCGGTATTGGAAAAACAGTTTAGTCGCTAACTTTTGGGGTAGCTCCCCATGGCATGTATAAACGGATAAATTAACTGGTGAAACAAGTTTTTGGTAATTAAAACTGGACAACTAGTGAACTCACTCAGCATTATTGTTGACACCTTACTGCATGCTTTGCAGGTAACCAGTGACTGAGGAGCTGCTGCTTGGGAATGTGTAGTGTTCGTCAAAACCCGCGTGTTGGGTTTTAATTATCTTGAACTTTGAACTATCTTTTTGGTTTATGCTTCCGCTGTTTTTGTTTAAACTAATTATCGAACTTAAACTACGATGTTGCTAACTACTTTGGATAGCAATTATTTTACTATTAACCAATGCTTAGTATAATTGGTGGCTGGATCCTGGTCAGTCACGCCCTCAAGCGGATGTTACTCCGCAGGTAGAATTTGGGGGTGTGACAGTAGGAAAACTCAAACCTAGCAAAGTTGCACCAGGCTCCCAACTGGAAGACATAGTCACCACTATGGGCCGCCCCAGCCTCATGGGTGTGGGCTCGCTACACCCAAATAGACCTATCACTCATGCCCCTCGGTCCTACAACGAGGATTGATGGTCCCAAGTATTCGCCTACCCTATCACATGATCTATGGTTCTTTCCTAGGCTAATCATACCAATAGTATTGTAAGTATCCCTTTGTAACATGTATTTCACCCCCGAAGTAAGTAAACGAAACAGTTTAAGGAAAAAGGGGGACATGAACTCACAGTAGTGCGTCTCCTGTGCTCGTACTCAAACCTTGTCAGCTACACGATAACCTACACCGTACTAATGTCTATTAGACGAACGGACCGTGCCTTTCTTTCGTAATTACGGGTTCGAGTTACGTTACTTTGATATTATTCCAAGTTATAACTTCTTGTTAAAATAATAATAATTATTTTAACTTAAGTTTTGTTTTTAGGGTTTAGGAATAATAGTTAGGCAACTATTTCGTATCCATACTTCTCAAGTACTTTATATGCGCATTTCCTACCCAAGGATGGGGGTATTTATACATGTATATTTGTAGTTTCGAAAAATATATTTTAAGTCACACTTAGGAAAAATATGTTTAACTTATTTGTCCATCAATAACGTATTCCCAAAATATATGTATTCTTCCCAAAAAATAATATATTTTTACTTCTTTAGTTTCCAAAATAATATCTTATCAAAAATATATGTGTAAGAGTATTTTGTGGAATATTTCGTAAGTTACGTTTTCGCGTTTGGTTTTACAATACCAAGTGTGTAACTTAAATATTTGTTCCGTGGGATTTTTGATATTATTTTGGAGTTGTAATTGTCAGGGTATTTTGTTAAGTTATATTATTTTATCCTAAAATAATATACTAGTTCACAAAAGATACAAATGTTCACACAAGTGTATTAGTATAAAATTTATATTCTAAATATATATTTATCCTTTTTTATTTACAAAAACCAACCTCCGATACTTGGTATTTTTGTAACAAGACTATGGCGAAGTTTATTTTAAAAAGCAAAGCCAAAAATATGTTTGTAAACACTTGTTAGAAAAATATTTTCTAAGTGTCGGAATTTTAGAAAAATTTCGCCAGAGTTTCCTTTGTAAATGGAGGTTTCCATGCTTATAAGCATATCATTTTATTTTCAAAATTTCATTCAACAATCATCAACCAACAATATAAAATCTTTACTTAACAATCTTGTTAAAAACAAGCATAATTTCCTACCTCATGAACTTAAAAGTTTATAAAAATGTGTAGTAACTTACTAGTTTATTTAGTAAGTCTTGTATCCCTTTAAAGTGTGATAGCTTCTTTAAAAACTCCATTTTTAAAGAATATGGATCTTTACAACTTATGTTCATATTTTCTATAAATGCTTCTTCATGTATTTTCTTGTTACACATGTGTTTCTTCACTTTGTTAACCACCAAAAATGATGTATATTTATGTAAGAACCAAGATTTAGTAAACTTGTATTTTTTTAACTTGGTTTCTTGGTAAATCATACTTGAAATATTTAGATTTACAAGACTCTAAACTTACTTTGTTCATCATCCTTGCAAAAACATTATATTCATTCAAGTTCATGACTTTAGTGAGGATGATCCATAACCTTTAACATGTTCATCCTCTCATCTTGCTAGATTATGTTTTTAATCATGATCTAGCAAGACTACATGATGATCAACATCATTTCCACAAACAAACAATAATCAACAAGCATATCAACACTAAAACAACATGATTTCTTCATGCTTTAAGCTTATGTTAAGGTTTCATTCTCTTGTTTCATAATGTTCTTTAAGTTTATCATAATGTATCCTACTTTAACCACTTAAATAAGATGTAAAATGAAGGGATTCAAGTTCTTACCACTAGCTCAAGGCTAGGGATGTTCAAGAGAAGAAAAGTGGTGGTTAATAGCAAACGAAGAAGGTCCTTGAACTCCCGAAAGCTCCTAGCTTCCTTGTATGACCTTTATCACCTTTGTATGCTTGTAGAATGGATGAAGCAAGATTGAATGATGATGATGGTGGTGTGGTTTGGGTTCGGCTGAACCAAGAGAGAGAGAGAAGAAAATGATGGTGTTGAGTGATGAAGATGATTTGAGTGAATGTTTAGGGGATTTATAATAAAAACTTCCAACATCTTATTAACCATTGTATTTTATGTTTCATAAGTACTTAACAAACCCAATAAACAATTCAAGAAAATCAAGGGTCCGGGGTGCCACCCTTGTAACCGTATGGTGGGGGGAGGGGGGTTGTTTAGTTGAGTCTCAACTATGTTGGTTAGTTTAGGGTTGTAATGTAAGTGATTTAGTTAAGTGTTTAGATGTTATGTAATAATATAGTGTGTTATGATGTTCGGGGACCATAGCTAGCTTAGTAAAAGTGAAACAATGTGTTTAACAATATTTTTGTGTTCCGGGTAATGTCCGGTTGTTCTGTTGGATTCTGTTCCGTTAAAGTGCTAAGTTATTCCATAAGGTGTCCTTTATGTAAATTTTAGTGACACTTTTAATTCCCAACACTTAGGAAAGCATACTGGACCATTTTGTCATATTTTTGCAAGTGACTAGCATATTAAAATGCTGAATTTTGTTTATAGATGCAGAATTTTGCATTTTAAGTGGGTTTTAGGCACTTTCCGACACCTAAACTATCACCTAGTGACGCAGTTTCATGGTTCTCACTTCCCTAAACTCCATACTAGTGTAGTATCTTGTCTCCAGCTCATACTGGCCTCAATATATTGTCTGTCTATGTGCTAGCATTATCAGCGTGTTTCTGAATTATCCGCTCACCGTGCTAACTGTGCTTTGTGCATCAAGTTTGTCACTAAAGTTTGTATGTAATAAATGGAGTGACAGTAAGAAATGTGATGCATATGTATGTATGTAACAGAAATCAGATAGCAGTTTAATCATCATTTGTAATCAAGCACAGCCATTAAGCACAAATTAATAATTAGTTAATTGTACGGATACCTGCAATTGTGAGGGTTGTCACATTCCCCCCCCCCCCCCCCGTTAGAGAAATTTCGTCCCGAAATTTTAGTTCTGCTACGAGATGCAGGGGTCTTGGGGAATAAATATGGGTATTTTTCTTTCATACGATCCTTACGCTCCCACGTGAATTCTGGGCTGTGTCGTGCATTCCATCGAACTTTGACGAGTTTGACACTACTCCGGCGTGTCTTGTTAACCTTCCAATCCGTAACCTCAACGGGTTCTTCAGTAACGTGGAGTGTGTCGTCGATATGAACTTCGTCGGCAGGAATGACCACTGTCTCTTGAGTTGGACTCTTTTTCAGATTGGATACATGAAATGTATCGTGAACGTCGTTAAGTTCAGCAGGTAGGTCCAACTTGTATGCTACCAAGCCAACCCTTTTCAGAATTTTGAATGGACCAATGTATCTAGGATTCAACTTCCCATGCTTCCCAAAGCGTGCCACACCCTTCCAGGGTGAAACCTTCAACAAAACCATATCTCCCACCTCAAATTCCAGAGGTTTCCTTCTTCGGTCCGCATAACACTTTTGTCGATCACGAGCCGCTTTGATGTGCTCTCGGATCTGAAATATAGTCGGTTGTCTCTTGAACCAAATCCGGACCAACTAACTGTCTATCACCCGCATCGGCCCAACAAATCGGTGATCGACATTTGCATCCGCAGAGAGCTTCGAATGGTGCGGCTTGGATACTTGCATGATAACTGTTATTGTATGAAAATTCAACCAATGGTAGGTGAGCATCCCAACTTCCACCTAAATCCATTACGCAAGCTCGCAACATGTCTTCCAATGTTTGAATTGTTCGTTCGCTCTGTCCGTCTGTCTGCGGATGAAAGGCAGTACTCAGATTCAGCTGAGAACCAAATGCTTCTTGAAAGGATTGCCAAATCCTGGACACGAAGCGTCCATCTCTATCAGAAGATAATCGAGAGATGCACTCTATGTCGTGCAACAATCTCTCTCATGTATAGCTCAGCTAGCTTGCTCGTGTTGTCTTTCTCCTTAATTGCCAAAAAGTGTGCCGATTTTGTTAAACAGTCTACAATTACCCAAATCGTATCATGGCCCTTGGGCGTCCTTGGTAATTTCGTTATGAAGTCCATTGAAATCGGTTCCCATTTCCATTTGGGTATTTCAGGTTGCTGCAGAAGACCTGAGGGCTTCTGGTATTCGGCCTTTACCTTGGCGCAAGTTAAACATTTGTCAACATATATCGCAACATCGCCTTTCATCCTTGGCCACCAATAGAAATCCTTAAGATCTTGGTACATTTTATCCGCTCCTGGATGAATCGAGTACCAAGATTTGTGAGCTTCGTCAATAATTACATTCCTCAGACCACCAAACAAAGGAACTGAATTTCGTTTCATGAAGCACAAAGTTCCTTCCCCGTTTGGTACCAACTGCTTCTCCATCCCACGGAGATACTCATCCTCAATATTCCTTTCTTTAAGAGCTTCTCTCTATGCGGCACGAATGTGCAATGAGAGATCTGTCTGGACAATCATTTCTAAAGCCCTAACCCTTATGGGCTTGATCCTTTCTTTCCGACTTAGGGCATCGGCGACCACATTCGCCTTCCCTGGGTGATACTTGATCTCACAATCATAATCATTCAACAACTCTACCTAGCATCTTTGCCTCATGTTAAGCTCTTTTTGATCAAAAATGTGTTGCAGGCTTTTGTGATTAGTGATGATGGTGCATCGCGTGCCATATAAGTAATGTCGCCCGATCTTCAACGCAAATACCCCCGCGCCCAATTCCAAATCATGTGTGGTGTAGTTTTTCTCGTGGACCTTTAACTGGCGAGAAGCATATGCTATAACCTTCTGCCGCTACATTAGCACGCAGCCTAAACCTTGACGTGAGGCATCGCAATATACCACGAAGTCGTCCGTGCCTCGGGCAGCGATAAAATTGGTGTGTCGCAAAGCTTGTTTTTCAACAACTGGAATGCTTCTTCCTATTTGTCTCCCCAATCAAACTTCTTGTCCTTTTGGGTAAGGGAGGTCAAAGGTTGAGCGATTTTCGAGAAATCTTCAATGAACCTTCGATAATAACCAGCCAAACCTAAGAACTGTCAAATCTCGGTTGGCGGCTTTGGAGTTTCCCAATTCTTGATCGCCTCGATCTTTGTGGGATCCACATGAATCCCGCTTCCATTAACCACATGACCAAGAAACTGGACTTCGCGTAACCAGAACTCGCACTTCGAGAACTTCGCATACAACTTCTCCTTTTTAAGTAGCTCTAAAATAGCCCTTAAATGATGTTCGTGCTCTTCTTTCGTCTTTGAGTGGATCAAAATGTCATCAATGAACACAATCACAAACTTATCAAGGTAGGGCTTGCAGACTCTGTGTCACACCCCTCCAAAACCCCACCCCGCCTTGGAGGCGTGACATGCCCAGGATCATAGCCACCAATCATATTGAACAAACATGTAGTTTATTTATAAAAACCAACACAATACAATTGGTGTCAAAACATAGTTTGAGTTTACAGCGGAAGCAAAACATAAGTTTAATATAAGTTTTCCCACAACGACCACGCCTCCCAGTGCAAGCTCCTTAAGCTAGGGACCTAACGACCTGCAAGGCATGTAACAACGAGTCAACAACAAAGTTGAGTGAATTCACGGTTGGTTCGCTGGCTTACTAGCCCGTATCGCGGTCTCCCAGACATGTGTGCGAAGGTTAGTATTTGTATCGTATTGTATCGTATCGCATCGTGTCGCGGCCCTACAGGCATGTGTGCGAAGATTAGTGGAGTGGCATCCTACCTCTGGAGGATGGCCGTGCCTTGTAGAAAGTTCGTGAACTCACCTTTGCTTTTGCTTTGGTCGGTTTGCCTATCTTCTTTGATTGTGAGGGTATGGTTTAGCCTACTGATAAGCCTAATAATCTAATGCACACGAAATTAGGTAAGTAACCAATACAGCATTTACGATAACTCACGAGATCAAATTCTCACAACGAACGACAAAGTGCGATACTTAAACATCCATCGAATTAACGACGAACGACAAAGTATAACCCTATGTGGACGGCACTTAAACATCCATTGGATATATTGATTAATCGGAAAATGAATCGTAATAGCGATCGAATTAATACCTTGAATCGTAGCAGCACTTCGTGATTGTGTGTGTTGTTGGACTGTTTAGACGATATCTCAGCCTACAGAGAGAGTTTTCTCGTCGTTCAAATGCCAAAATCTAAGTCCCAAAGCCCTCTATTTATAGCTGGAAAATCGTCCCCTTCGCGTGTCGCGACAGGGAAACCTAGCTCTGTGGCGTGGCGCGACGGGTTACTTTTTAGCATAGGGTTGCCATGTGTCCCGGTAGCCTAGCTGAGTCGACAGCTTCTTAAAATTCTATGTTGACAACGAATAATTAGGATAATCGTCAGGTAAGGAAATACCCCCCCTGAGTTTTAGGGGTCCTGATCCTAATTCTGATGGTTCTGAAACTTTCAGGGTTTGTGCAGAATCACCTGGGGATCTTAATTATGGTTTCCTTAATAGATAATTAACATCCTAAGTATTGATTTTAGTGAGAGTTGTTACATTCTTCCCTCCTTATAGAAATCTCGTCCTCGAGATTTATTCGAATAAGTAAGGATACCAGTACTAATCTTTTATGCTCGAGAAACTTAACCTGTCTTCTATCTAAAGTGGTTTCTCAACTAATCTTTAAATTTTTCATTCACTTATATGTCTTGAAGAGGTACTACCAGCTATTCGTCAGATAGATATTTCTTAAAGTTGGATACATGAAATACTTAGGGAAGACTTAACCTTAGCTGTAACACTTAAAATGAATATTACAGAATGCAGTAAAGTATTGAGTCTTTGCACTTGGAGCGAAGCATCGTTGCGGATTACTGTACAGGTTATAGTCCGGTTTTATCAAAAAAGCTTTTCCCTTTTTAAAACCAAGTTCACTATAACCAATGGCTCTGATACCACTCTGTCACACCCCTCCAAAACCCCACCCCGCCTTGGAGGCGTGACATGCCCAGGATCATAGCCACCAATCATATTGAACAAACATGTAGTTTATTTATAAAAACCAACACAATTCAATTGGTGTCAAAACATAGTTTGAGTTTACAGCGGAAGCAAAACATAAGTTTAATATAAGTTTTCCCACACGACCACGCCTCCCAGTGCAAGCTCCTTAAGCTAGGGACCTAACGACCTACAAGGCATGTAACAACGAGTCAACAACAAAGTTGAGTGAATTCACGGTTGGTTCGCTGGCTTACTAGCCCGTATCGCGGTCTCCCAGACATGTGTGCGAAGGGTAGTATTTGTATCGTATCGTATCGCATCGTGTCGCGGCCCTACAGGCATGTGTGCGAAGATTAGGGGAGTGGCATCCTACCTCTAGAGGATGGCCGTGCCTTGTAGAAAGTTCGTGAACTCACCTTTGCTTTTGCTTTGGTCGGTTTGCCAATATTCTTTGATTGTGAGGGTATGGTTTAGCCTACTGATAAGCCTAATAATCTAATGCACACGAAATTAGGTAAGTAACCAATACAGCATTTACGATAACTCACGAGATCAAATTCTCACAACGAACGACAAAGTGCGATACTTAAACATCCATCGAATTAACGACGAACGACAAAGTATAACCCTATGTGGGCGGCACTTAAACATCCATTGGATATATTGATTAATCGGAAAATGAATCGTAATAGCGATCGAATTAATACCCTGAATCGTAATAGCACTTCGTGATTGTGTGTGTTGTTGGACTGTTTAGACGATATCTCAGCCTACAGAGAGAGTTTTCTCGTCGTTCAAATGCCAAAATCTAAGTCCCAAAGCCCTCTATTTATAGCTGGAAAATCGTCCCCTTCGCGTGTCGCGACAGGGAAACCTAGCTCTGTCGCGTGGCGCGACGGGTTACTTTTTAGCATAGGGTTGCCATGTGTCCCGGTAGCCTAGCTGAGTCGACAGCTTCTTAAAATTCTATGTTGAAAACGAATAATTAGGATAATCGTCAGGTAAGGAAATACCCCCCCCCCCCCCTGAGTTTTAGGGGTCCTGATCCTAATTCTGATTGTTCTGAAACTTTCAGGGTTTGTGCAGAATCACCTGGGGATCTTAATTATGGTTTCCTTAATAGATAATTAACATCCTAAGTATTGATTTTAGTGAGAGTTGTTACACTCTGTTCATTAAATCCATGAACACTGCAGGTACCTTCGTTAAACCAAACAGCATCACCAGGAACTCGTAATGTCAATATTGAGTCCTAAAAGCAGTCTTGGGAATACTTTCCTCCTTAATACGTAACTGGTGATAACCCGATCGAAGATCGATCTTTGAGTAAAAAATTGAACCTTGCAACTGATCGAATAGGTCATCAATCCTTGGCAAAGGATATCTGTTCTTGATTGTCAACTTGTTCAGCTCCCGGTAGTTGATACACATGCGAAAACTACCATCTTTCTTCTTAACAAACAAAACTGGAGCTCCCCAAGGCGAGAAGCTTGGTCTGATAAATCCCTTATCTAACAGATCCTGGAGTTGTGTCGACAGCTCTTGCATCTCTGAGGGTGCAAGTCGATAAGGTGCCTTAGCTACAGGCGCGACGCTTGGAACTAAGTCAATATGAAACTCGACTTTCCTTTGAGGCGGCAATCCTGGCAAGTGTTCTGGAAAGACTTCAGGATATTCCTTCACGACAGGAATATCTTCTAACTTTGGTTCAGCGGCTTCTTTATCAATGATGTGTGCCAAGAAGGCAACACATCCCTTCTTCAAACACTTTCGAGCTTTCAGACAGCAAATGATCCTCAGAGGCGTATCGCGCTTCTCTCCGTGTACCACAATCGTTTCTCCATCCGCCATTGGGATGCGAATGGTCTTCTCGTGACATACAATCTCGGCTTTGTTGCTTGACAACCAGTCCATCCCTACTACCACATCGAAGCTTCCCAACTCAACTGACAGTAGATCCAGTGTAAACTCGTGCTCTCCCAATTCGATCAAGCATCTTCTGATGACTTCATTTGTTTCAACTAGCTTTCCATTAGCCAGTTCAATTGAGTATGAAATGTCTAACTTACTAGCAGTTAACCCAAGCATTTTCTTAAATTCTAGCGATACAAAACTATAGTCGGCACCAGTGTGAAATAGTACAGATGCAAAGCGTTAATTAATAGGGAACGTACCAGTAACGACATTTGGATCCTGGCGGGCTTCCCTTGCACCGATATTGAAAACTCTTCCCTGAGCTTGATTGAGCTTTGGGCATTCACACTTGAAGTGCCCGACGTCTCCGCAGTTAAAACATCCTTGTCCTCGACCATTACCATTTCTAGTACCGCCTTGTGCGTTGTTTTGGTTGCGATTCCCACCTCCAGCTTGATTTCCAAAATTTCCACGGTTTCCATTTCCGCCATTCCTTCCTTGTGGGCGGTTTCCAACTCCATTACCTCCACGGTTGTTGTTACCAAAACCCCTTTGGCCACCACGGCAAGTACCAACCCAACAAGTTTCTTTTGAGTGGCCCACTCTTCCACAAGATTCAGATTTCACAGACCTGCATCGTCCCTCATGATGCAATTGACAAGCGGTACACCTGGGCAGGGTGCCCATATACCCTTTTCCTTTGGCCTTGGCCGGTGTGCTTGTCTCACCCTTCTTGTCTGAACTGCTAGTACCTTGCTTAAAGTTGGAGAACTTCCGTTTGTTCTCACCAGATGACTCCACATGAGTCTCCTTCTTTTTCTGATCAGCATTTGAAAACTTGTTTAGCCTGATGGCATCTTCAGTTAGTGACACGCTCAGATCGATGGCTTCAGTAATGGTTGCTGGTTTTGACGATGTAACCATGCTCATAATCTGAGGTGCCAATCCCCAGATGAAACGCTCCACGTATTTGAATTCAGGCGTAACCATGTATGGTACCACATGGGACAGATCATGAAACCTCTGAACGTACTCGGCGATCTTTGGGTCGTCCATCTTTAGGTTCCAAAATTTCGTTTCCTGCTTTTGTATTTCAGCTCGTGAACAGTATTTCTTCCTTATGAGCTCCTTCAGCTCAGTCCATGTTAATGCATATGCCGCCGCCTCTCCCAGGGTCTGCACTTGCAGATTCCACCATGATAAAGCCCCATCAAGAAAGAGCCCTGAGATGTATGTAACTTGTTGTTCAGGAGCACACTTGCTCATCCTTAAAATAGAATCCGTCTTTTCTGCCCATCTGACGAATGCAACAGCACCTCTAGTGCCATTGTAATTTAAGGGCTTACAGTCAAGAAATTGCTTGTAGGTGCAGCCTGCACAAGCGATAACATTTACAGATAGTATTAGCGGACGTGTAAGAAATATCCAAATGTATCGTAATGTGTCTCAAGCGACTTAACATCACCATTGGGTGGGTTGTTGTTGTTGTTGTTGTTGTTGTTGTTTGAGGTATTCCTGCTTGTTTCTGCGTGTGAGGCCTCATACTGTGCTATGGCCTGCGAAATTCTCGCATGCAATTCTGCCTCAGTGGTAGGCAAACGTGTGTCTCGTCGTGGAGGCATCTTCTAAAAGAAGATCATATTGGTCAGGTCAAAGTAAGTTAGTTTGTAATATGCATATGTAATAACATTCATCAACACAAAAATACATAACATCCCATGTTATAAAACAAGTAATTCAACAACGCATATAATGAGAATACTGCGATTGGGCTATTATATAATCAAGACCACGAATACAGTGTTTACAAGTATTGCAAATGTATCAATACATCCAAAAGAGACTAAGGGCCACATTGCCCTTGTCTAAGCTATCTAGTCATATACAACAACCAAAAATCAAATAACAAAAGTCATCATGTCATCCTGTGGTCTTCAAAATGCTGTATAGTCTGGCTCATTCGTTGTCTTCTCATCAAAAGTAACGCTACCTGCAATAGTGTGACATCTGTGCTTGTGATATCATTTTACAAACTCTGAACAATACAATATTAATAAAACAGTGTGTTTTGATCCCAATGTTTGTCATTTATGATTGGTTTTGTGCCCATGTTGATTTTTGATCGATTTTGAACTCTATATCGCTTTCTGGAAAGTTATACGCGAACTGGTGCGTAAACGCAGTCAGTTTAACGCGACAAACACTCCGGAACATCATCAAAGACTTAACATACCTTAAATAAACTTTACATAACTTAGAAATAAGTTTTGAAGGCTTTGGTATGGCAAAAACAAGTTTATTCGCTCTTAGGGACTATTTTCGTCAACTTGCAAAAGTCTGCCGTTTCGTAAGGCAACGTATAGTCCGGAACTTGATCATAAGTTAAACATACCACATATAACCTAAACATGGCATAGAAATAATCTTTGATAGGTTCGGTGTGCGAAAACATCCTTACATGATCTTACAGGGGCTAAAAGTGTCAAAAACGGCGTAAGTTTGCATTTTTACGCATATCTTACGTTCTGGCCACATCTGGCCATCCAAAATTTTTGTACACACTAAAATATTTTTATTTTAGTGATCGGCATGAAAAAATTCCATTCGTCGCTTAATTTGGTTGGTTTTTACGTCCGTTTGAGTTTCGTCGTAATTTAACGAACAACGCGACTGTACGCCCAAACGAGCCGACATCCGAGAGTGTTCCAAGCATATTTTGAGTCCTCTAAACTTTATTGACCTTGTAGAGCCTTGAAAATGGCTTAACGGGGGTCAAAAAGGCCTGAAATGGACTCGAATGCATCCAGGGACCTAAACTGCCATTTTTCAAACTGTTGCTGATCTGGGGAGCCCAGGCGGGCCGCGTAAGCCCTCTCCCATTTCTTACGCGGGCCGCGTCAGCATGCCCAGTTCCAGAAAGCTTGTTTTTGGCTGCTGTTTCATAATTCAGGGGCTGCAAGTGTAAATTCCTTGTGTGATGGGCAAGTTTATGTGCTCTCCAAGTAATACCAGCTGTCCCTAACACATGTATGGTTGTGATTCATTGCTTAATGGATAATCAAAACACTTGTGATGATCCTAGTGCATCACCACAACTATAAATAGCCATCCAAACTCCTTCATTCCTTGCTCATTCTCATTTCTCTCCTTCTCATCTGCTTTGGAGCTCTCCTAAGCTGATTTGGGACTTTGTCTTCTTGTTGAAAAGATAGCAAGGACCCTTTGTGAGCATTCTTTCATTCTTTTTATTGCTTTTTCCTTATGTAGTGCAGAAAGTCAAACGTTTGGCCAACAGTTTGACTTTCGGTTTTGACCATCAATTGGTCAAGTCAAAGTTCAATTGAACTTTGAAACGTGATTGTAATCACGATAGTTATAATCCTTCGTGATTATAGCCGCTGATTACCACGTTAGCTAGGTGTAGTGTCGAGTCAAAGTTTCGGTCAAAATGCGTTTTAGCACGCATTTTGCAACGGAACTACTTTAAGGTATCAAAACACTTTGTTTTGATACCAAATCAGTAGGTTAGACATGTTTTGACATGTCTAACTCGACACTATTAGTTTGTGCTTGTTTAGGGTCGTAAGTTAAGCGGTCTAAACAACCGCTTGCACTTCCGAACCCAACCCGTTTGGTCGATCTTTAGGATCCGACCAAGCTTAGTTAGTGATCATAGTTGCATAGGGAATAACCACTGAGGTTATACCTTATGATCACATAGGATTGGTTAGTCATATGCTTGTTAGCTTGTATGCCCATAGGAAATGACCAAAATGCCCTTTTGAAGCATAAATCCGTAATTTGACTTTGGGAACATATTTTTTACTTGTAATCTGATTTAGTAACATGTTTAGGGATAATTGGGCATGTAAGACTCGACATAGCACATAGATAACCATCCGAACATAGTTTTACGCTAACGACGCATTATAGTGACTTATGTTACCGTAATGGGTCGAAACGGGTTAAAAGCACTTAGGTAGGCTTTCCAATCAGAATGTAGGGCCTATTAAATCATACCATATGAGTTCAATTACTCATTTGATTTATAGAACCACATTCTATCCTATCTCCCGATTTAGGAGCCGATTATTAACATAGTTACCTATACTAGGTGCCGGTTGATTCCGTGATACTTGGAGCTTAAATTGGTCTTATTCTCAAGACTAATTAGCAATCCCAAGTGAGTACATAGTTCCCCTCTTTTACCGTTTTCAAATACTTTGGGGTGATACACATGTACATACATGTTACTTTCATGCATTTCATGCTTTTATGACATAAACATGCTAGTTTCATCTTGTACACTTATAGTACATGCTTTCAATTGTGTTTTGCTATGTATGTCAAGCATGCTAGCACATTGATTTGTTACACATTTATTGCATATGTTTACTTAGCATATGGAACACATTGTTTTACATGACATTTCTGCTATGTATGTTTACTCAGCATGCTAGCACATTGTTTTACATGGACATTTCTACTAGGCATGTTTACTTAGCATTCCTAGTACATGGGTGTCACATGCTACATTGGTTATGACATTTGGTGTGTTTAATCGGGATAATAATGCATTCATTAACATTGATCACGCTGCTCGGACTTATGTAATGGTACCATAGGAATTGACAACTCCCGTTTCCGACTTCCTAGGTTTGTTTGGAAGTTGGGAATGACAGAATCCGACTACATAAATTTAGATGAACCTTTAATTTGTTTAAAGGTTTGTCGCCACAGTCGCAAGGTTTGAATTTATGCGATTAACATTACTACATAAATGTTTGTAATCATAAAGCATTGTTTTTCTGCAAAACATAACATTTGATTTAAACTTAGGTTTATTCAAAAACATTGTTTTGTACATTTTCTATGGGGTTGAGTAGCTTCTAGTTATTCACCATACATGACACAGTTTATACATTGACATCATCACATAGTTTAAGTAGATGATTTCCTACTTGCTATGCATTTCATTTAATGAAACATTTCGCACATGACATTGTACATGGTTTACACATACACATTTTGGACATTGAACAATACATTTTGGTTGGTTATTGATAAGTGACTTATGTAACGGGGCTATGTGTTATATGATAAAAGCATGGTGGATACGCCGCTGGTACTTCCTATATATAAGTGCTTTTATTGTATTATACGTTGTTGCGTTATATAAATCACTTGGGTGAAACATGAAACATTTTATACAAGAATAAGTCATTGTTTTACAAAGTACACATTTTATCCAAATTCATTTTTACTTGGTTATTCATTTAGTCATGCATTATCATTCATCATCATTTGATTTTCATTGATTTTCACATGGTTTTACAATGGAAAACGTTTTACAAGGTTCATGACTACATTTTATTAAACACTTCTTTTAAATACAAGTCATGAATCTGCATAAACAAAAACCTATGTATCTCACAGGCATTTTTATGCTGACGTACCTATTTTTACATGTGTTTCAGGTGCTAATGCATGATGATGCTTGTGCTTCACTTAGGTGGACTCGGGCCTTAGTGACTTAAAAGACAGTTATTATGTAGTTTTAGTTGAACTCAAAGACAATGTAACTTTAAATTTTAATAATACATAACTTTAATTGCCATGGTTGTTGAAACAATAATTCTGTCGCCACTGTAACCACCATGAAATTTTGAATTTCGTATTTATTTTACATTTTCATTTTCAATGTAACCTCACTTATACGTTAATGCAAGTTGGCTATTTTATCCATCAGTGTCCATTCGCATATGTTTATTTATTTATTTTTTTCTTTTCTTTTTAAACTTATTCAATAGATAAAGTTTTTTTTATATATAAGTTAACGATTTCAAAATTAATAATAACAAAACAATATCATGATATCTCATTTTCAAACCATTTATAAAAGATCACGTAGTGTAAAAAAAAAAGCCATGGACTATAATTTTTAAAGTTATAATTTTTTTTTAGCAAAGATCAACGTTTTATTTAAACAAAAATTTCAATGGGCCATTTAGTTCTTTTGGTCTAAAATAAAACAAAGCCAGAAAGTCCAGGGATTATTTATAGCAAATTAAACAAAAGTTTGAAATGTACAAAGGATTTCCTTCACGCGCTTTAATGTTCCATGTCGGCAAGTTTACAACTCACCGGATCTCCTATATCTCACCCAAGATTATTGTTATCGAGTTTCCTAACTATCAATCATGAATTTATACACTAAAACAAACAAGTATTCGCTTTTATTAGCTGTTATATCATCTAATTCTGGACCAAATCAATTATGTTTGGAATCGAACAAGGAAATTGGATCATCCCACGATCCTTTCCAAACTCTTGGTGTCGGTGGAAAATTATTTAAATACGACCTTCCTCGCATCAAACAGACCTTATCACATCAAAGACACTCTCAACTTTTCGGTCTGAAGTCGTCTGAACCTGCATGATCTTTGCCAGAGATCATTCTTCCTGTTGGAACTCTCGAACCCGTCTAGATCTTTGCAACCCGTAAGTGTTCGTTACATGTTTCTGTTTGGATCAACTGGGTTTCATATGTCGACTTTGCTATACTCTGATGCATAGAATTAAGGCTCGTCGTTGTTAACTAATTTGGGAGTAGGAGAGTCGTCGTAGAGTTAGTTAAAAAAAAAACTTCAAGAATTCGAGTTCATTTGAATCAGCCGCCATGGCTCACTTGTTGGCGAAATGCCCATTGAGCATATGGTCGCATATTCGAACCCGTCCACCTGCATACGTTTTTTTTTTTTTTTACCTCACTTTAGTTGATTGATATTATGTTTCACATTTGACATTGGCTGCTATTCCATGCTAAAAAGAAGCAAAAAAGAAGCAAAGCATACATAGTATTATATTCTTATTGTTATAATAAAATAGTTGTAATAAAGTTTACAAAACAACCTACTCTTTACAATTAAGAAAACAATTCAAATCTAATTGTGGTAGTGTAGTGGGGGCGCGGGTTCGTGTCCCAGTCCCTACATGCGCTGCATATATATATTTTTTTTAGATTCATTTTCTTTTGTTTTAACCATAAAACCTTATATTTTCTTTTCTTTTTTTAAACCTATTTAATTGGTAAGCAAATTCAACATGCCAATATTAAGATTAGGGTTTATTTTGTGCTTGACACCAAACTTAGTTCGTAGATTAAACTCGTTGTTTAACCATATTAGGGTAGCATTTGGGATTTTCCTAACGCCTTCGCTCCTCATTTCGTGTGTGAAATATTCGCTCCCTAAGGTGAGTACATAGTTCCCTTTTTACCTCTTTTTGGGATGATACATATGATGAACTAAATTTTGCTTAAACGTTATACAATTCATTATTTTTTTATGGCTTATGTGATCACTATTTGCTTTGTATGAAACTTGTTGGTTTACTTCAACGTGTGCATTCATTAATTTCGGCCAAACCGTCCGGTAGTATATTATAGCGCTATAGGTGTGACGACCCATCTCTACTTCCATTTGGATTTGCTTATTTAACACATTTTGCTTATTTTGCTTTTTGGGAAGTGGAGGATGATAGATTCCGTTAAACATGTCAGCTTAGGTTTGAATGTGCCACCCGTGACCCATACTCATTAAATGCAATATGCTTAGTGTTCTACTTGTGCCATATTGAATTGTAAATAAATTATTTTTATCACATGCTTTACCATAAAACCTATGTTACTCGCCGGCTTTTAGCTGACCCATGTTTTTCTCACATATGTTCAGGTGGTAACAATTGATGATGATTTACAAGCTTTATATCACTTAGGATCATGGAACTTTTTGCCTTAGTTAAACTTTAAAACGATCGTTATGTCTTGTTTTGGACAAGTTGTTTGTTTGATTTGGTTGTTGAACATAAATTTGACTTAAAATTATATTTGAACTTTAATTAATGCCATGTGTCTTTGAGCATCCTATCATACGTGGCGCCCCAACGTTTCCGTCTTCAGTTGGGGTGTTACAGATTGGTATCAGAGCCATGGTTATAGGGAATTAGGTTATTAGATTGCTTTTGACCTAGACTATAACCCTCCTAGGACACCTACATGTGCCTTAATGTGTGATCTTGCTTATCCCTTTCTTTATCCCTATCCTCACCCTTGCCTTAGATTCTTAGTTCTCTATATTACACTTAATCATCATCTATCCTTAGATGATTTAAATTCTTAGGCTTTAAGCCTTAAATGTTTTCATAATCTCGTCAAAGTCTTGGGTTTGAATAACAATTAAGAACACGTGCAATCTGGAAGGGTGGACGCCTGTACTCCGAGTTTTCTGTCTAGGCAAGCACTTCGTATAAATTCCAATCTTCCGAGGAACCAGTTGTGCTTACCTGGAACTCTTGGGGTGAGTGTCCACTTATAGGCTAAAGCATGTCTTCCCAAAATGTTATAAGAACCCAAATATTTTGATTAGTCGATGATTTCGTTTATTCGTTTATTTAAATGTGTAAATGATTTCAATCTTTATGTTTATTTCTTCATGCTCTCATTGTTTTACATAAAGAGTTTTAAATTTCAAAACAATCTCTCTTATCCTTGTGAACTTATATGTTTCCCCTTGTTCTTATAGGATGCCTCCTCGTCGCGATAACCAGAACAATGCACAAAACCCCGAACTTGCTGCCATGATTGCCCAACAAATGGCTGCAATAATCCCAACACTTGTGGCCCAGCTCAATCAGGCCAACGCAGGCAACAACAACAACATCAACGTGAACGCACCTGCCCCTTGCTCATTCAAGCAGTTCAATTCTTGTAACCCCATCAAGTACTCTGGGTCTGAGGGAGCCACAGGGCTCCTACAGTGGTTTGAAGGCATTGAAAGCACCTTCCGCCATTGTCAGTGTCCCAACAATCGCAAGGTGGAGTTTGCCTCAAGTGTCTTTCAGAAAAGGGCACTCACATGGTGGAATAGGGTCATGAGAGATCGTGGTGCGAATGTGGCTATGGCTTTAACTTGGGAGGAACTTAGAGATCTTATGCGAAGGGAATTTTGCCCACGAAATGAAATGAGGGCCCTTGAAACTGAATTTTATGAGCTCACACAAGACAGTGGTGAGAATCGTGCTTATACCAACCGGTATGAGGAGTTGAGCCTTCTTTGCCCAACTATGGTTGGACCTTTAGATCGTGCCATCGAAAAATATATCGAGGGTCTGCCCTCACTAATCCAAGATGTTGTCACTGGTAGCAAGCCCGCTACAGTCAGGGAGGCAATTGAGCTAGCTGCGACCCTGACGGATTCTCATGTTAAGAAGGGAAACTTGTTTCGTACGGGGGGGAGAAAGGAACGTGCTAAGGTTACTACCGAGACTGCTAAGGACGTCAAAATTGGAGCTTCCTCATCAAGTAGTTCTAAAAAGCGAAAGGCTTCGAAGAATTATGCAGTTGTTGCTCCGACCCAAGTTAACCAAGCAGCCCCACAACCCAACAAAAGGCAATATGTTGGAGGTTCGCCTTTGTGCAACCGTTGCAGCTATCATCATCTAGCCCGTGTTCCTTGTAAGCAGTGCACTAGTTGTGGGCGGTTGGGTCATTTAGCTACCACTTGCCGCATCGTTCCTCCCCAGAACCAAGTTGTTGCTGCTCCTCCTCCTGCCCAAAATGTTGCACCACCACGTTACCCTATTGGAACTTGCTTTAACTGCGGTGATCCTAACCATTTTAAACGCGAATGCCGCAAGCTTGCAAATGCTCAACCAGCCCGTGGGCGCGCATTCAACATAAATGCTAATGAGGCGCGTGCTATTAATGATGTGGTGAACGGTACGTTCCTCGTTAACGACCATTATGCTTCTGTGTTATTTGATACTGGTGCTGATAAAAGTTTTGTGTCCCTTAAGTTTGAACCTCTACTTGCTATGCCACGAACTAAACTAGGGAAGCCTTTTACGGTAGAAGTAGCTAATGGTAACCCTTTTGTGCTTGACTCTGTTATCTGTAATTCTAAACTGGAGCTCAACGATCACGTTTTCCCTATCGACCTCACACCTATGCAACTTGGGAGCTTTGATATCATAGTAGGCATGGACTGGCTTGCCAAACATCATGCTGAAGTCGTGTGTTTCGATAAGTTTATTCGCATCCCTCTCCCATCTAGCGACATCTTAGAAATCTATGGGGAGAAGCCTTCTAATGGGCTGAAACTCATGACTTGTACTGAAGCCCAGAAATATCTACGCAAGAAATATGTGGCTTTCTTGGCCCACGTTGTAGAAAAGAAGGACGAGAGTAAGAGTATTCAAGATATTCCTATTATTCGTGATTTTCCTGAAGTTTTCCCAGAAGATCTACCCGGCCTACCTCCCCCACGTCAAGTTGAGTTTCGCATTGACCTCGTTCCTGGTGCTAACACCATTGCCAAGTCTCCTTATCGTCTTGCACCCTCTGAAATGCAAGAACTTGCCAGCCAACTTCAAGAACTTTCTGATAAGGGATTTATTCGTCCAAGTTTTTCTCCATAGGGAGCTCCTGTCTTATTTGTCAAGAAAAAAGATGGGACTCTTCGTATGTGCATCGATTATCGTGAGTTGAATAAACTCACTATTAAGAATCGATATCCTTTGCCTCGTATTGATGATCTTTTCGACCAAATCCAAGGTGCTACTTGTTTCTCCAAGATTGATCTTCGTTCTGGTTACCATCAACTTCGTGTCCTTGAAGATGACATTCCCAAGACTGCTTTTCGTACTCGATATGGCCACTATGAGTTCACTGTAATGCCTTTTGGTTTGACCAATGCTCCTGCGGTTTTCATGGACCTTATGAATCTTGTTTGCAAGCCCTACTTGGACAAGTTCGTCATTGTTTTCATTGACGACATCTTAATCTATTCAAAAACTAAGGCAGATCATGAGAAACACCTTCGTTTGATTATAGAACTTTTAAAGAAAGAACAACTGTATGCCAAATTCTCCAAATGTGAATTTTGGCTTAAGGAAGTTCAATTTTTGGGTCATATAGTCAATGATAAGGGTATTCATGTGGACCCTTCCAAAATTGAAGCGGTGAAGAATTGGAATGTGCCCACTACTCCAACTGAAATCCGTTTTTTTCTTGGTTTAGCCGGTTATTATTGACGCTTTATCTCAAACTTCTCTAAGATTGCGGTTCCCCTCACCTCATTGACTCATAAGGGAAAGCCTTTTGAGTGGGGACCCAAACAAGAAGAAGCATTCCAAATCCTGAAGCAGAAACTTTGTGATGCTCCTATCTTGACTCTACCAGACGGCAATGATGACTTTGTTGTTTATTGCGATGCTTCTAATCTTGGCCTTGGTTGTGTCCTTATGCAACGGGGCAAAGTTATAGCTTATGCTTCAAGGCAACTCAAAATCCATGAAAAGAATTACACAACTCATGATCTTGAGTTGGGTGCTGTCGTTTTTGCTCTCAAGATTTGGAGACACTACCTTTATGGGACTAAATGTGTGATTTACACTGATCATAAGAGTCTCCAACACATTTTCAATCAAAAAGAACTAAACATGAGGCAACGACGTTGGGTCGAACTTCTAAATGACTACGATTGCGAGATTCGTTACCATCCTGGTAAAGCGAATGTTGTGGCCGATGCTCTTAGTCGTAAGGAACACGTCAAGCTTCATTGTGTTCGAATCCAAACTGATATTCAGGCTCGTATTCTCCAAGCCCAACAAAATTCTGTGACCCAAGGCAACATGCTTGATGAAATGCCTCATAGTCTTGAACTTCAACTTGAGACTAAAGAAGATGGGTTACTCTATTTCATGAATCGTTTGTGGGTTCCAAAACATGATGATCTTCGTACTTTCTTGATGAACGAGGCCCACATGTCTCGTTATTCGGTCCATCCTGGTGCATATAAAATGTACATGGATCTTAGAAACCTTTATTGGTGGCCTGGTGTGAAGAAGGATGTTGCCCTTTATGTAGCCAAATGCCTTACATGCCTAAAGGTTAAGGCTGAACATCAACGCCCTTCTGGTTTGCTTGAACAACCAGAAATTCCAGTGTGGAAGTGGGAGAACATAGCCATGGATCTCGTCACTAAATTGCCATGCACTTCCAAAGGTCATGATAGCATTTGGGTAATCATCGATCGTTTGACAAAGTCTGCGCATTTCTTGCCTATTCGTGAAGATTTTTCTGCTGCAACGCTTGCTAAGATCTACCTTGACAAGATCGTATCTCGTCATGGTGTGCCATTGAACATTATTTCTGATCGTGATGGCCGTTTCACTTCTCGTTTTTGGAAGACCATGCAATCTGCTTTGGGAACTCAGCTTAACATTAGCACTTCTTACCATCCTCAAACTGATGGTCAATCTGAAAGGACCATACAAACCCTTGAGGACATGCTGCGAGCTTTTGTTATCGACTTTGTTGGCAGTTGGGATTCTCATATACCTTTGATTGAGTTCTCGTACAACAACAGTTACCATGCTAGTATCAACATGGCTCCTTTTGAAGCACTATATGGTCGGAAATGTCGTTCTCCTATTTGTTGGAACGAGATTGGTGAAGCTCAAATCACTGGTCCTGAACTAATACAAGAGACGACAGAGAAGATCTTGAAAATTCGTGATAACCTTCTTGTGGCTAGAAGTCGTCAAAAGAGTTACGCTGATAAACGACGCAAACCCCTAGAATTCCAAATTGGTGATCTAGTTCTTCTTAAGGTATCCCCTTGGAAGGGAGTTGTTCGCTTTGGAAAGAAGGGTAAACTAGCTCCTCGTTATGTGGGTCCTTTCAAAATCATCGAGAAGATTGGAAAGGTAGCCTACAAGCTTGATCTACCTCCTGAGCTTAGCAACATTCATCCTACATTTCATGTTTCTAATTTGAAGAAATGTTTAGCAGACGAAAACCTCCATGTTCCCCTTGAAGATATTCGCATTGATGAAACGATGCATTTCGTCGAGAAACCAGTGGAAATCATGGACCGTGATGTGAAGAAACTCAAGTGCATTCGTATTCCAATCGTCAAGGTTCGCTGGGAGTCTAAACGTGGCCCAAAATTTACTTGGGAACGTGAGGACCAAATGAAAGCCAAATACCCTCATCTCTTCGCCGAAGGATCCTCTACATAAATTTCGGGACGAAATTCCTAAAAGTGGGGAGGACTGTAACCACCACGAAATTTTGAATTTCATATTAATTTTACATTTTCGTTTTCAATGTAACCTCATCTTATACGTTAATGCAAGTTGGCTATTTTATCCATCAGTGTCCATTCGCATATGTTTATTTATTTTTTTTTCTTTTCTTTTTAAACTTATTCAATAGATAAAGTTTTTTTTTATATATAAGTTAACGATTTCAAAATTAATAATAACAAAACAATATCATGATATCTCATTTTCAAACCATTTATAAAAGATCACGTAGTGTAAAAAAAAACATGGACTATAATTTTTAAAGTTATAAATTTTTTTAGCAAAGATCAATGTTTTATTTAAACAAAAATTTCAATGGGCCATTTAGTTCTTTTGGTCTAAAATAAAACAAAGCCAGAAAGTCCAGGGACTATTTATAGCAAATTAAACAAAAGTTTGAAATGTACAAAGGATTTCCTTCACGCGCTTTATTGTTGGATGTCGGCAAGTTTACAACTCACCGGATCTCCTATATCTCACCCAAGATTATTGTTATCGAGTTTCCTAACTATCAATCATGAATTTATACACTAAAACAAACAAGTATTCGCTTTTATTAGCTGTTATATCATCTAATCTGGACCAAATCAATTATGTTCGGAATCGAACAAGGAAATTGGATCATCCCACGATCCTTTCCAAACTCTTGGTGTCGGTGGAAAATTATTTAAATACGACCTTCCTCGCATCAAACAGACCTTATCACATCAAAGACACTCTCAACTTTTCGGTCCGAAGTCGTTTGAACCTGCAGGATCTTTGCCGGAGATCATTCTTCCTGTTGGAACTCTCGAACCCATCTAGATCTTCGCAACCCGTAAGTGTTCGTTACATGTTTCTGTTTGGATCAACTGGGTTTCATATGTCGACTTTGCTATACTCTGATGCATAGAATTAAGGCTCGTCGTTGTTAACCGATTTGGGAGTAGGAGAGTCGTCGTAGAGTTAGATAAAAAAAACATCAAGAATTCGAGTTCATTCGAATCAGCCGCCATGGCTCACTTGTTGGCGAAATGCCCATTGAGCATATGGTCGCATATTCGAACCCGTCCACCTGCATACGTTTTTTTTTTTTGTTTTGTTTGTTTTTTACCTCACTTCAGTTGATTGATATTATGTTTCACATTTGACATTGGCTGCTATTCCATGCTAAAAAGAAGCAAAAAAGAAGCAAAGCATACATAGTATTATATTCTTATTGTTATAATAAAATAGTTGTAATAAAGTTTACAAAACAACCTACTCTTTACAATTAAGAAAACAATTCAAATCTAATTGTGGTAGTGTAGTGGGGGCGCGGGTTCGTGTCCCGGTCCCTACATGCGCTGCATATATATATATTTTTTTAGATTCATTTTCTTTTGTTTTAACCATAAAACCATATAACTTTTTTTCTTTTTTTTTTTAACCTATTTAATTGGTAAGCAAATTCAACATGCCAATATTAAAATTAGGGTTTATTTTGTGCTTGACACCAAACTTAGTTCGTAGATTAAACTCGTTGTTTAACCATATTAGGGTAGCATTTGGGATTTTCCTAACGCCTTCGCTCCTCATTTCGTGTGTGAAATATTCGCTCCCTAAGATGAGTACATAGTTCCCTTTTTACCTCTTTTTGGGATGATACATATGATGAACTAAATTTTGCTTAAACGTTATACAATTCATTATTTTTTTTTATGGCTTATGTGATCACTATTTGCTTTGTATGAAACTTGTTGGTTTACTTCAACGTGCGCATTCATTAATTTCGGCCAAACCGTCCGGTAGTATATTATAGCGCTATAGGTGTGACGACCCATCTCCACTTCCATTTGGATTTGCTTATTTAACACATTTTGCTTATTTTGCTTTTTGGGAAGTGGAGGATGATAGAATCTGTTAAACATGCCAGCTTAGGTTTGAATGTGCCACCCGTGACCCATACTCGTTAAATGCAATATGCTTAGTGTTCTACTTGTGCCATATTGAATTGTAAATAAAATATTTTTATCACATGCTTTACCATAAAACCTATGTTACTCTCCGACTTTTAGCTGACCCATGTTTTTCTCACATATGTTTCAGGTGGTAACAATTGATGATGATTTACAAGCTTTCTATCACTTAGGATCATGGAACTTTTTTGCCTTAGTTAAACTTTAAAACGATCGTTATGTCTTGTTTTGGACAAGTTGTTTGTTTGATTTGGTTGTTGAACATAAATTTGACTTAAAATTATATTTGAACTTTAATTAATGCCATGTGTCTTTGAGCATCCTATCATACGTGGCGCCCCAACATTTCCGTCTTCGGTTGGGGTGTTACAGCCACGTGGAGTCTTGCACGTGGAGCGAAGCGTCGTTGTGGATCGTTGAGAGCACTGTTCTGGTTATAGTCCGGTTTTAATAAAAACGTTTTTCCCATATTAAAACCAAGTTCTCTATAACCAATGGCTCTGATACCAATCTGTCACACCCCCAAAATCCACCTGCGGAATATCACCGCTTGGGAGCGTGACTGACCAGGATCAAGCCACCAATCATATTGAACATGTAATTAATATCAAGTAAAATAAATGCAAACCAATCATTCAATACGATAGGTGTTCAAAACATAATTATAGTTTCAAGTGTAGCGGAAGCATAAGTACGAAAACCCAATGTATATCATAGTTCAAATGTTTAAATGTTTTAACATGGCATCCACGATCCATGCTCCACAACGACCTGCTCCTCCCTGTCCGACTTTTTGTTGGACTTAGGGAGTCTGACTTTCTTATATCATGCATCAGCGTCAGTTAATCACATTCATACAATCCACGTTTCACATAAAGGCTTTCTTCAATTTATTCGCACAATATTTGTCACACCCCCAGAATCCACCCGCGGAGTACTACCGCTTGGAGGCGTGACTGACCAGGATCCAGCCACCAATCATACTGAACAAGCATATAAACAGTTATAAGAGTTTAACCAATACGATTGGTGTTTCAAAACAAATAAGTTTAAGTTGCACGCGGAAGCATAAGTCTCAAAATAAAACATAAGTTCAAATGTTTTCAAGTTTAACAAGGTACGCAGCAACCCGTGTCCCACAACGACTCTCCTCCATGCAAGCTCCAGCTGAGTACCTATGGTCCTGCAAAGCATGTAGTAACGAGTCAACAACTAGTTTAGTGAGTTCACGGTTGGGTGTTTGTTTTAGTTATTCCGAAAACAGTTTCCTTTACTGGCATCCTGCCGTGGGGGTTACCCCATAGTTTAAAAACGTGACATGTTCATTCCCAGTTACTCCGGCACTCCAGCCGTGGGGGCTACCCCATGTTAGTTATCAGGCATTTCGGCCGTGGGGGCTACCCCATGCGTACACTAGACTCGTTACCATATCGACTGCTGACTGTAGTCATGTTTATGTGCCCTGAAAACATCAATGTCTATCATCATTGACGTGCCCCTGATCCATTAGTTCACGCCCGTCCTCTGCGGCACGGTGTGAGGTTTGTCAGACCTAAATAGCGCTATCAAACTAATGACCCGCTCGCCATTGGCCCAGCGATTAAGTCGATACAAAAAGGAGGGACTTCGTGATAGAGTTTTAGTCTAGTACGAGTTATCCGTCCATCCGGACGAGGAATCACATTCCTGAGCCATAGCCGTCCTACCCAAGGAGGACGAGGAATCCACGTTCCTTAACCCCGTTCCCAACCCAGGGAATCCCATGCTTTGTAGAGGGTGTGAACTCACCTCGGTTTGCTCGGTAGTAACACAGAAGGGTCAATCAATTTGCAAGTAGTCAATCACGTCCTAACATAGATACCGCTTATAATCAGATTCAAACCAAGCTGTGCACATACAAGTAGCAATCACGGTGTAAAAGTTTAACATATTCAGTTAACAGTAACACATATACAGTCCATAAGTTCAACCCAACCACTCAAGCCCAAATCATGCATCAACGGTTAACACAGAAAGCCCATAAGCCCGGCCCATTAATCGTAGGCCCATAAATACGTAAGCCCATTAAGTGTGGTTGCGAGTCGCAACAAGACTCGCAACTGCGCGGTCTTGGGTTGTGCTGCTTTTGGTTGCGAGTCGTAACCGGACTCGAAATCACAGTTGCGGGTTATGCTGTTTGTGTTGATCAGGGATGGTTGCGAGTCGCAACCTGTGTCACAACCACGGTTTCGGCTTGGCATGCCATGGTTGCGGGTCGTAACCTGATGTTCTCGACTCGCAACTGATGTCGCAACATGGAGGTTTCTAGTCGCAACCAGGGTTTCGACTCCCCAACATCTGCTGATTTCTGCACAGTTTGTACTATCCAATAGCATTTGAATATCATGCAACACAAATATTGTACTATCCACTAAAACATGTTTTGTTGTCTAACACTAACCAAAATCGGATCAAATAGGCAGAATTCAAACATTCAAAGCACATTCATATCATATTCAACAAGTTCTTCATGTATTCAAACTCATTCATCAAGTTTTTCATATATTCAAAGCACAATAACACTTATTCAACCAAGTTATGAACAAGCATCAAAACATTTAGCATAATACCACAAGCCCGGTTTTATACTAATCCGATTGTATGACAATTGCAAGCCGATTACATAAACATCAACAACTAGTGGTTTAAACAAGATATCATAGTCCATCATGCAACATATATCCGAAAACATGTTAATCGATTCATCATCATTTGGTAACTACTTTCTATCAATCAACATCTTTATCATAGATAAACTATCATTTCTCATGTTCAAACTTAGCAAGCAACATAATGTCATAATAATCAATCCAAGCACAAAACATAACAAGGATTACTAACCGGCTAAGAGATAGGAAAGGTGAACTCCAAGGTCGATTTCCAAGCTTGATCCGAATCCTAGTGTTGGCCGGCTACCAAGGTGTGTTTGTGTTTCTTAGGGTTTTTAGAGAGGGAAGGAGTGAGAGTATGAGTGTGTGTTGTTCAAGAGTAACAAGTGTGGTTAGGAGGGTAATGCACATATATATATATATATTAGCTTCAAGTGGTGCACCCTTAATGGGTTTTGGTTGATGGTTTGCGGCCCAAAGGCCCACCGGCCACTATTCACTCGAGACCTCATGGTCTCGAGTCGGGTTCTTTGTTTTCGGGTTGGGTTCTCGGCTTGCTTATAATACATACGTATATACATACAAACACACAAACAAGGCACATTTCACATAAAACTTCACATTTATTAACAAGTTAACCAGTCCCATAGTGTACAAGTATGTTACATCGAGACACAAGAAAGGTTCTAAATTTCGAGTTGTCACATCATCCCCAAGTTGAAAGAAATTTCGTCCCGAAATTTGATGGCACTCACTGAGGAAGCTAGTTAAGTTGCAAGGTTTTCCCGGTTATCCTGGGGTGTCACATCCACCCCCCGTTGATCTGGAATTTCGTCCCGAAATTCCGTAGCTTCAGCCTCAGTAGCGGTTGCACTGTTCTCAAACAGTTGGGGATACTTTTGTTTCATCCGATCTTCGCGCTCCCAGGTGAACTCTGGGCCGCGACGTGAGTTCCAACGAACTCGAACGAGAGGTATTCTAGTGCTTTTGAGGACCTTAACATCCCGGTCCGTGATTTCGACTGGTTCCTCGACGAATTTCAACTATTCGTCGATCGTAAGTTCCTTCAGAGGAACTACGTGGGTCTCATCTGACAGACACTTCTTCAGATTCGACACATGGAAAACGTTGTGAACTGCACCGAGTTCTGCTGGTAAGTTCAGTCTGTAGGCCACCTTGCCTATTTTCTCAATGATCTCGAAAGGTCCAACGTATCGTGGGTTAAGTTTGCCTCGTTTACCGAAACGAACCACACCCTTCCAGGGTGAAACTTTGAGTAATACCCGCTCCCCAACCTGGAGCTCAAGTGGTTTCCTGCCCTTATCGGCGTAGGCCTTCTGACGGTCTCGAGCGGCCGCCATGCGTTGTCGTATTTGAGCAATCCGCTCAGTAGTGTCTACCACATGTTCTGGACCAGTGATTTGACTATCCCCCACCTCTGCCCAACAAAGAGGTGACCGGCATTTACGTCCGTACAATGCCTCAAACGGAGCAGCTTTAATGCTGGTGTGGTAGCTGTTATTATACGAGAATTCCACGAGTGGCAGATGCCTTTCCCAGCTGTTGCCAAAGTCGATTACACAAGCGCGAAGCATGTCTTCTAAGGTCTGGATAGTGCGTTCGGACTGCCCGTCCGTCTGTGGGTGATACGCTGTGCTCATATCTAAACGTGAGCCAAAAGATTTGTGCATTGCTTGCCACAGTTCCGAAGTAAAACGTGCATCTCGATCAGAGATGATAGAGGTGGGCACCCCGTGCCTCGAAACAACTTCCTTGAGGTATATTTCCGCTAAAGTGGAGAATTTATCCGTCTCCTTAATTGCCAAGAAGTGTGCGGATTTTGTGAGTCGATCCACGATCACCCAGATAGTATCGTTTCCGCGCTGTGATCTAGGTAAGCCTGTAATGAAATCCATGGAAATTTGCTCCCATTTCCATTGTGGTATCTCTGGTTGTTGGAGTAGACCCGAGGGTTTCTGATATTCCGTCTTGACTCGCGCACAAGTCAAACACTTGCTGACGTAGGTTGCTATGTGGGCCTTCATGCTAGGCCACCAATACGTAGTTTTGATATCGTGGTACATCTTATCTGAACCTGGGTGTATCGAGTAGCGGGATTTGTGTGCTTCGTCCATTACAAGTTCTCGTAAGTCGCCATAGAGTGGGACCCAAATACGTCCTGTTACGTAGTAAGCACCGTCTTCCTTCTGTTCTAAGCGTCGTGTTGACCCGCGTAGGGCTTCAGCTCTAACGTTTTCTGGTTTCAGTGCTTCTATCTGAGCAGCTCGTATTTGCGAAGGCAAACTAGAATGGATCGTGAGTTGTAAAGCTTTCACGCGTTTAGGCGCAGTGTCTTTTCGACTAAGGGCGTCAGCCACGACATTGGCCTTGCCCGGGTGATACCTGATGGAGCACTCGTAGTCATTCAGCAGCTCGACCCATCGTCGTTGTCGCATGTTCAGCTCTTTCTGCTTGAATATGTGTTCCAGGCTCCTATGGTCAGTGTAGATGGCGCACTTGGTTCCGTACAGGTAATGTCGCCATAGTTTAAGTGCGAAAATGACAGCTCCCAGTTCCAAATCATGTGTAGTGTAGTTCTTTTCATGAACCTTGAGTTGGCGTGAGGCGTAGGCTATGACCTTATCTCGTTGCATCAATACACATCCGAGGCCTTGAATTGATGCATCACAGTAAACCACAAAGTCGTCTGTGCCCTCTGGCAGTGAAAGGATAGGTGCACTACAAAGTCTATCCTTTAGATGCTGAAAAGCTAACTCTTGTGCATTTCCCCAATGATAAACAACGCCCTTCTGTGTTAGCGAAGTGAGGGGCTGCGCGATCTTAGAAAAATCCTTAATGAACCTTCTGTAATAACCTGCCAATCCCAAGAATTGGCGAATTTCCTTTGGTGTACGAGGTGCTGGCCAGTTCTTAATAGAGTCTACTTTGGATGGATCAACGTGAATCCCATCCTTGTTCACCACATGCCCTAGGAAATGGACCTCTCGAAGCCAGAAGTCGCATTTCGAGAATTTTGCGTAAAGCTGTTCCTTCCGAAGGAGTTCCAGAATAAGCCGCAGATGCTGTTCGTGCTCCTCTTTACTCTTAGAATAGATCAGGATGTCGTCGATGAAGACTATAACAAACTTGTCCAGATAAGGCTTGCATACTCGGTTCATCAAATCCATGAAGACTGCGGGTGCGTTCGTTAGCCCAAACGGCATGACCAAAAACTCATAGTGCCCATACCGAGTTCTAAAGGCGGTCTTAGAGACATCCTCTTCTCGAACTCTCAGCTGGTGATATCCTGATCTCAGATCGATCTTTGAGTAGTAGCTCGACCCCTGCAACTGGTCGAACAAGTCGTCAATGCGTGGTAGAGGATAACGATTCTTTACAGTCACCTTGTTGAGTTCTCGATAGTCGATGCACATTCTGAAGGTACCATCCTTCTTCTTCACAAATAGTACTGGAGCTCCCCAAGGCGATGAGCTAGGACGAATAAAACCCTTATCCAAGAGTTCTTGTAGTTGCGTAGAGAGTTCCTCCAACTCTGATGGCGCTAAACGATAAGGTGCACGTGCTATAGGCGCAGCTCCAGGAGCTAATTCAATCTGAAACTCGACTTGGCGATGGGGCGGAAGACCAGGTAATTCCTCAGGGAATACCTCAGGATAGTCTCGTACAACTGGAAAATCTTCTAGCTTCTTCTCCTTCTCTGTGGTGTCAGTAACTAAAGCCAAAATCGCAGTGTGGCCCTTTCGTAAGCACTTCTGGGCCTTAAGAAGAGAGATGATGTTCTCAACAGCACTTCTCTTGTCGCCACGAATCATGAGAGGTTCACTACCTAAACCAGAAATACGAACGATCTTCTCGTTGCAGAGAATCTCTGCTCGGTGTTGGGATAACCAGTCCATCCCAATGACAACGTCGAAACTACCCAAGACGATAGGAATAAGGTCAATAGAGAAGGTCTTGTTAGCGAGTACAAGTTGGCAACCTTTGACTACGTGCGAGGCCTCCAAACTCTTACCATTAGCTAGCTCTATAGTGTGCTTGATGTTCAGGGGCGTTGGAATACGCTTAAGCATTTTACTAACTTCTAGTGACACATAGCTAGTATCGGCACCCGAATCAAATAAGACTGTAACATAAAAGTCGTCGAGAAGGAACTTACCCGTCACCATGTTGGGATCATTCCTTGCTTCACCTTGACCAATCACGAACACTCGTCCCCTGGCACCATTGTTGTTGTTGTTGTTCCCATTGTTACCATTCCCCTGATTGTTGTTGTTGTTGTTCTGGTTCTGTTGGGGACAATCTTTCTTGAAGTGGCCTTCAGCTCCACACTGAAAGCATCCTTTGTTGTTACCCTGTTGCTGTCGCTGGTTCTGCTGAGGTTGCTGACGATTCTGATTGGCGGGGTATGCGCTCCTGCAATCCCTTGCAACATGACCAGGCTTGTTGCACCGACGACAGTTGCCCCTGGTGCATGGCCCACTGTGGTGTAGGTTGCAGCGATTGCATTTGGGGTGATTCCCCTTGTACCCACCATGACTTTGACCACCAGACGATTGCTGACTGGGGCTCTTGTGGTCGTCAGTCTTTCTTTGCTGAGACTGAGATTGCACAGAAGTTGAACCCTTGCTTGAAGTTCCATCCCATTTCCGTTTGTCCCCACTAGATGTACCAGAAGTAGTTGCAGCACCTATGCGCTTTGGTAACTTGTTCTGCTCCACCGCTTGGTCAGTAAGACGGTGAGCCAACTGAACAACCTGCTGGATAGTAGTCAAGTTTGCTGAAGTCACATGGCTTTGGATCTCTGGCACCAAGCCCTTGAGATAAAGTTCAATTCGCTTATACGGAGGGTCCACCATAGTAGGACACAACAAGGCAAGCTCATGCGATCTCTTAGTGTACGCCTCAATCTCTGACCCCGTCATCTTGAGATTGTAGAACTCATCTTCCAGCTTATGGATGTCATCGCGACTGCAGTATTCCTCCTTGACCATTTCCTTGAAAGTTTCCCATGGGGTGGCGTTGGCAGCAACCAATCCCAGCATTTGCACTTGAGCATTCCACCACGTGAGGGCCAAACCCTCGAGAGTACCAGTAGCATACTTCACCCTGCGCGCTTCAGGGCATTCACACATCTCGAACACAGATTCTAGTTTCTCAAACCAGTGTAGGAGACCTACTGCTCCTTCAGTTCCGCTAAAAGTAGTGGGTCGACAGTCCATAAAGGTCTTAAATGTGCACACCAGTGCCTGAGCATATTGACCTAAGGTAGGTGAAAGAAAGACAGAGTTTAACACAAAGGTTGGTTCACGAGAGTAGGATCCAAATGATCCTAGAACAAATTCGGACTGCAGGATATACCTCCTGCGTTTGCAGCTGCAAGCGCTGCGGCAACTCGTTCGTTGATCAAAGCCGTCAACTGGGCTTGTGTCATGTTAACGCGTCCAGACATGATTCTTCATAATAAGAGTAATACGAGTGAGAGAGGTTCGCGAAAGTACGATAGTAGGATAGAGCAAGCACACACGTGTTCAAACAACAGTAGTTATACTAATCAAGCATACCATGAGCAATGTACTATGTATCTAACAAGTAGGCAATATACACATATCATATCACCTAGAATGTCGAGCCTTGCAAGTGGAGTGGAGCGTCGTTGTGGACCGTTGAGCACTAAACCGGTTATAGTCTGGTTTTAACAAAAACGTTTCCCCTTTATTAAAACCAAGTTCACTATAACCAATGGCTCTGATACCAATCTGTCACACCCCCAGAATCCACCCGCGGAGTACTACCGCTTGGAGGCGTGACTGACCAGGATCCAGCCACCAATCATACTGAACAAGCATATAAACAGTTATAAGAGTTTAACCAATACGATTGGTGTTTCAAAACAAATAAGTTTAAGTTGCACGCGGAAGCATAAGTCTCAAAAGTAAAACATAAGTTCAAATGTTTTCAAGTTTAACAAGGTACGCAGCAACCCGTGTCCCACAACGACTCTCCTCCATGCAAGCTCCAGCTGAGTACCTATGGTCCTGCAAAGCATGTAGTAACGAGTCAACAACTAGTTGAGTGAGTTCACGGTTGGGTGTTTGTTTTAGTTATTCCGAAAACAGTTTCCTTTACTGGCATCCTGCCGTGGGGGTTACCCCATAGTTTAAAAACGTGACATGTTCATTCCCAGTTACTCCGGCACTCCAGCCGTGGGGGCTACCCCATGTTAGTTATCAGGCATTTCGGCCGTGGGGGCTACCCCATGCGTACACTAGACTCGTTACCATATCGACTGCTGACTGTAGTCATGTTTATGTACCCTGAAAACATCAATGTCTATCATCATTGACGTGCCCCAGATCCATTAGTTCACGCCCGTCCTCTGCGGCACGGTGTGAGGTTTGTCAGACCTAAATAGCGCTATCTAACTAATGACCCGCTCGCCATTGGCCCGGCGATTAAGTCGATACAAAAAGGAGGGACTTCGTGATAGAGTTTTAGTCTAGTACGAGTTATCCGTCCATCCGGACGAGGAATCACATTCCTGAGCCATAGCCGTCCTACCCAAGGAGGACGAGGAATCCACGTTCCATAACCCCGTTCCCAACCCAGGGAATCCCATGCTTTGTAGAGGGTGTGAACTCACCTCGGTTTGCTCGGTAGTAACACAGAAGGGTCAATCAATTTGCAAGTAGTCAATCACGTCCTAACATAGATACCGCTTATAATCAGATTCAAACCAAGCTGTGCACATACAAGTAGCAATCACGGTGTAAAAGTTTAACATATTCAGTTAACAGTAACACATATACAGTCCATAAGTTCAACCCAACCACTCAAGCCCAAATCATGCATCAACGGTTAACACAGAAAGCCCATAAGCCCGGCCCATTAATCGTAGGCCCATAAATACGTAAGCCCATTAAGTGTGGTTGCGAGTCGCAACAAGACTCGCAACTGCGCGGTCTCGGGTTGTGCTGCTTTTGGTTGCGAGTCGTAACCGGACTCGAAATCACAGTTGCGGGTTATGCTGTTTGTGTTGATCAGGGATGGTTGCGAGTCGCAACCACGGTTTCGGCTTGGCATGCCATGGTTGCGGGTCGTAACCTGATGTTCTCGACTCGCAACTGATGTCGCAACATGGAGGTTTCTAGTCGCAACCAGGGTTTCGACTCCCCAACATCTGCTGATTTCTGCACAGTTTGTACTATCCAATAGCATTTGAATATCATGCAACACAAATATTGTACTATCCACTAAAACATGTTTTGTTGTCTAACACTAACCAAAATCGGATCAAATAGGCAGAATTCAAACATTCAAAGCACATTCATATCATATTCAACAAGTTCTTCATGTATTCAAACTCATTCATCAAGTTTTTCATATATTCAAAGCACAATAACACTTATTCAACCAAGTTATGAACAAGCATCAAAACATTTAGCATAATACCACAAGCCCGGTTTTATACTAATCCGATTGTATGACAATTGCAAGCCGATTACATAAACATCAACAACTAGTGGTTTAAACAAGATATCATAGTCCATCATGCAACATATATCCGAAAACATGTTAATCGATTCATCATCATTTGGTAACTACTTTCTATCAATCAACATCTTTATCATAGATAAACTATCATTTCTCATGTTCAAACTTAGCAAGCAACATAATGTCATAATAATCAATCCAAGCACAAAACATAACAAGGATTACTAACCGGCTAAGAGAGAGGAAAGGTGAACTCCAAGGTCGATTTCCAAGCTTGATCCGAATCCTAGTGTTGGCCGGCTACCAAGGTGTGTTTGTGTTTCTTAGGGTTTTTAGAGAGGGAAGGAGTGAGAGTATGAGTGTGTGTTGTTCAAGAGTAACAAGTGTGGTTAGGAGGGTAATGCACATATATATATATTAGCTTCAAGTGGTGCACCCTTAATGGGTTTCGGTTGATGGTTTGCGGCCCAAAGGCCCACCGGCCACTATTCACTCGAGACCTCATGGTCTCGAGTCGGGTTCTTTGTTTTCGGGTTGGGTTCTCGGCTTGCTTATAATACATACGTATATACATACAAACACACAAACAAGGCACATTTCACATAAAACTTCACATTTATTAACAAGTTAACCAGTCCCATAGTGTACAAGTATGTTACATCGAGACACAAGAAAGGTTCTAAATTTCGAGTTGTCACAATATTAACCATTAACATGTCTAACGGCGTTTAACAGGTTCCACACTTGACAAGATTTACGCGCTTAGCATAGAGAACATACGTAACAGAATCATCCAGAGTTAATCAGAGTTACCATACACACATAATATACTGACATGTTTAATGGGTACATAATTAGCGAAGTTTCATGCATAACTTAACCAAATTAATAACTAACAGAGTTATTATTTTACAAGGTTATCGGTTGGGCCGAAATCACTTTAAACTCAAGCTATGCATAACAACCCTAAATGTCAGACAATAAATATAATACAAGAAGAACTCGGACCCCTTAGATATATGTTATAAGGTTCGGACATCACTTTATGCATTAAAACTCGGACATAAGGAGAACAGGGCCACAAAGTCGGACAAGAGGAGGGGTGGGGGTTCTATGCTTGAAACTCGGACAGGTGGGGGTTTTCCTTCACAACATCGGACAAGGGCTGGCCCCTTTCAAAAAGTCGGACTCCCTAAGTCCAACAAAAAGTCGGACTCCCCATCCCCTTTGAAAGAAAGTCGGACACATCCCCTCTGCCTAAAACTCGGACCCTTAGCACCCCACAAAACTCGGACAGATCCATTCACATAAAACTCAGACAGATCCATTCACATAAAACTCGGACTAGGGGCTGCCCTTTTAAAACTCGGACATCTTGCACAATACATAAAGGTCGGACCTATATAAGCTTAATTAAAACTCGGATATCACTAAGCAAGCAAAGCTCGGACCTCTTATTACTATTAAAAGTCGGAACATTATATTCAGATAAAAGTCGGACTCCATGTCCTTTTTAAATCTTCGGATCATATGTTTACTTATTAAAAACATCGGACCTTCATGTTATTTATATATATGAAACTCCGACCCTTATCTAGGGTTAAACATCGGACCAAAGGCATCTATTAAGAACTCAGACAGAATGTTATGAGCATAATCATCGGACACACTTGCATGTTTAAAAGTTGGACTAACTCACATAATAAAACTCAGACTACGCAATGTTATTAAAGCTCTGACTAACAAAAAGTCATACGTTTCTTTGCATCATAACAGTTACATTTTCATACCATCACGACTAAGAAACCCTAGTTGCATCGCATTCTGTCTAGCAGCAGGTCAATTATCAATCCAATCATGCTATCCTGACTTGAATCTAATCATCAGGCAATTAGTTACACACTAAACTAAATCATTTCTAAATCATCAGAACTCAATCAAAACCACAGAAGTATCATATGAGAGCTAGGGTTTTCATGAACACAAAATCAAGAATTGATACAATCAAACTATCAATTATGGTTTACAAGTATTACAATAATCAACAAACCATTACCTTGAATGATTCTAGAGAAAGAGAGGAATCAAGAGTGATGAATGTCTTGCCAATGATGATGGTGGTGATGATTGCCAAGGAATCAGAGAATTGCAAGTACGTGTTTTGTTTTGTGTAGCTATTAGTGAAAAGGGATTAGGGTTAAGTATCTCTAGAATTTCACTAATTACCCTCTACCTCCCTAAGTATCATATTTTACACATGTACACCATCTCATAACAATTTCATAGTTTCACCACCAAGTTCATATATTTACCAAGTCTTTCACAATTAACAAACAACCATGCACAATCACACAATACGATTCATTGCATCAAAACGTATATAATTCCATAGCAATTAATTGTGCAAATAATCAACTAAACAATACAAGAACGTGCAATAAATGCGAAATAGAAATCTTGGAAATTCGAGTTGTCACATTATCCCCAACTTAAAAGAAATTTCGTCCCGAAATTTAGCATGCGGTTACTGAGGAAGCTAGGTAAGTTGTATCGTTTACTGATTTTCCTGGGGTGTCACATCATCCCCCCGTTGATTTGGAATTTTGTCCCGAAATTCCGCAGTAGTAGCTTCAGCCTCAGTAGTAGTTGCGTTAGTTTCGAATAACTGGGGGTACTTTTCTGTCATCTGATCTTCGCGTTCCCAGGTGTACTCTGGGCCACGACGGGAGTTCCAACGAACTCGGACAAGAGGGATTCTCTTGTTTTTGAGGACCTTAACATCCCGGTCCGTGATTTTTACAGGTTCCTCGATGAACTGCAACCGCTCGTCGATAGTGAGTTCCTTAAAAGGAACTATGAGGGTTTCATCTGACAGGCACTTCTTCAGATTCGACACGTGAAATACATTGTGAACTGCACCGAGTTCAGCTGGTAGGTTTAGCTTGTAGGCCACTTTGCCTATTTTCTCAATGATCTCGAACGGTCCGACATACCGCGGATTTAGTTTGCCCCGTTTGCCAAAACGAACCACACCCTTCCAGGGTGAGACTTTTAGTAAAACCCGGTCCCCGACCTGAAATTCCAACGGTTTCCTACGCTTATCCACGTATGCTTTCTGACGGTCGCGTGCTGCCGCCATGCGTTGTCGTATTTGTGCACTCTTTTCTGTGGCGTCCACTACAATCTCCGGACCCGTGATCTGACTATCCCCTACCTCTGCCCAACAGAGAGGTAACCGGTATTTACGCCCGTACAATGCCTCGAATGGAGCGGCTTGTATGCTGGTGTGATAGCTGTTATTATATGAGAACTCCACCAAAGGGAGGTGCTTTTCCCAGCCGTTGCCGAAATCAATAACACATGCCCGAAGCATGTCTTCAAGAGTTTGGATCCTTCGCTCAGACTGCCCATCCGTCTGAGGATGATACGCTGTGCTCATGTCTAAACGTGAGCTGAAAGATTTGTGCATCGCTTGCCATAGCTCTGACATGAATCGTGCATCCCGATCTGAAATGATGGAGGTGGGCACCCCGTGCCTCGAAACAACTTCTTTAAGATAGATGTCTGCGAGAGTAGAGAACTTATCCGTTTCCTTTATAGCCAGGAAGTGTGCAGACTTGGTGAGTCGATCCACGATCACCCATATGGTGTCATTCCCACGCTGGGATGTGGGTAGGCCGGTAACAAAATCCATGGAAATTTCTTCCCATTTCCATTGCGGTATCTTGGGTTGTTGAAGTAGGCCTGAGGGTTTCTGGTACTCTGTCTTGACTCTCGCACAAGTCAAACATTTGCCGACGTATGTTGCTATGTGGGCCTTCATGCTAGGCCACCAGTATGTAGTTCTAAGATCGTGGTACATTTTATCCGAACCTGGATGTACCGAGTAGCGAGACTTATGAGCTTCATCCATCACAATTCCTCGTAAACCGCCGTATAGTGGTACCCAAATACGCCCTGTTACATAGTAGGCGCCGTCTTCCTTCTGTTCTAATCGTTACCTTGAGCCGCGTAAGGCTTCAGCCCTGACGTTTTCTGGTTTCAATGCTTCAACCTGAGCATTTCGTATCTGTGTAGGAAGATCAGACTGAATAGTGAGCTGCAGAGCTCGTACACGCCTAGGTAGAGTGTCTTTCCGACTGAGAGCGTCAGCCACAACATTGGCTTTGCCTGGATGGTACTTGATGGCGCATTCGTAATCATTAAGTAACTCGACCCATCGTCGTTGACGCATGTTTAATCCTTCAGCTTGAAGACATGCTCGAGACTCCTGTGATGGGTGTAAATAGTGCACTTGGTACCGTACAGGTAATGTCGCCATATCTTAAGCGCAAAAACAACAGCTCCCAGCTCTAAATCGTGCGTCGTGTAGTTCCGTTCATGAACTTTGAGTTGACGAGAAGCGTAGGCAATAACTTTATCACGCTGCATCAATACACAACCAAGCCCCTGTATCGACGTGTCACAATAGACCACAAAATCATCCGTGCCCTCTGGCAATGAGAGAATAGGTGCGCTGCAAAGCCTATCCTTTAAGTACTGAAAAGCGGTTTCCTGGGAATCTCCCCAACGGTAGGTGACACCTTTCTGTGTCAGTAGCGTAAGCGGCTGTGCGATCTTCGAAAAGTCTTTAATGAATCGTCTGTAGTACCCCGCCAAACCCAAGAATTGGCGTATTTCCGTTGGTGTACGCGGTGTAGGCCAGTTCCTGATCGAATCTACCTTGGATGGATCGACATGAATCCCATCCCTGTTCACCACATGGCCTAAGAAGTGGACTTCACGAAGCCAGAAGTCGCATTTTGAAAACTTGGCGTGCAGCTGTTCCTTTCGAAGAAGTTCCAAGATAAGACGTAAGTGCTGCTCGTGTTCCTCCTGACTCTTGGAGTAGATCAGAATGTCGTCGATGAAGACAATGACGACTTGTCTAGATAGAGTTTGCACACCCTATTCATAAGATCCATGAAAATTGCAGGCGCGTTCGTAAGCCCGAATGGCATGACTAGAAACTCGTAGTGACCGTAGCGAGTTCTGAATGCGGTTTTGGAGACGTCCTCATCCCGGACTCTCAGCTGATGGTATCCTGACCTCAAGTCTATCTTGGAGTAGTAGCTCGACCCTTGCAACTGGTCGAATAGGTCGTCAATACGTGGAAGAGGATAACGGTTCTTCACTGTGACCTTGTTCAGTTCGCGGTAATCAATGCACATCCTGAAAGTGCCATCCTTCTTTTTCACGAATAAAACTGGAGCTCCCCAAGGCGAAAAGATAGGTCGGATAAATCCCTTATCCAAGAGTTCTTGTAGTTGCTCTGAAAGTTCTTCCAGTTCAGTTGGGGCTAAACGATACGGTGCGCGAGCTATAGGTGCTGCTCCTGGAGCGAGCTCGATCTGAAATTCGACTTGACGATGAGGCGGTAAACCGGGTAAATCTTCAGGAAACACCTGAGGAAAGTCGCGTACAACAGGATGGTCTTCCAACTTCTTTTCTCTGGTTGATGCGTCAGTAACGAGGGCCAAAATTGCGGTGTGACCCTTCCGCAAACATTTCTTGAGCCTTCAAGAAAGAGGTGATGCCAACCACAGCACCACTCTTGTCGCCTTGAACTTCGAGAGGTTCTTGGCCAGAACGAGGAATGCGAACAATCTTTTCTTTGCATAGGATTTCTGCTTGCTGTTGCTGCTGGCGATTATGATTTGCAGGCCGTGGGCTCCTGAATCCTTAGTTTCATGGCCCATCTTGATACACTTCTGGCAACGTCTCTCGTTGCACTAACCACCGTGGTGTCTGTTGCATTTGTTACACATTGGGTGAATTCCCCGATATCCACCCTGCCCGTGACCACCAGAAGTTGGCTGACTCGGGCTCTGGTGATCACTATTCTTGCGCTGCTGCTGTGCTTGAGACTAAACGGTAGCGGAACCCTTGCTGGAATACCCATCCCATTTCCGCTTGTTGTCACTAGGAGTAGCGGGAGTAGCAGGAGTGGTAGCGATAGTAATAGCACTGATACAACTAGGCAGCCGGTTCTGTTCCACAGCCTGATCCGTGAGGCGATGAGCAAGACGCTGAATGTCTTGGATGTTGTCGAGGTTAGCCGATGTAGCATGGCTCTGAATCTCTGAGGCTAGACCCTTGAGGTACAATTCGATACGCTTGCTTGGAGGGTCCACCATGGTTGGACACAAGATGGCCAGTTCGTTCGACCGTTACGTATCAGCTTCAATTTCTGACCCCGTCATTTTCAAATGGTAAAGCTCCACTTCCAACTTGTGGACATCATCACGCGTGCAGTATTCCCTTTTAATGCATTCTTTGAATTCGTTCCAGGGGGTGGCGTTAGCAGCTACCAACCCTAGTATCTGTACTTGCGCGTTCCACTAGGTTAGCGCGATTCCTTCCAAAGTACCAGTGGCGTACTTGACTCTGCGAGCCTCAGGGCATTCACACCTCTCGAATACTGACTCGAGCTTCCCAAACCAGTGGAGTAGTCCCACTGCTCCTTCTGTGCCACTGAATGTGCTTGGACGACAGTCCATGAAGTTCTTGAATGTGCAGACAGGTTGCTGTGCGTTCTGACCCGTTGCGCGAGAAAGATAGGTCAAGGTTAAGCGCGAGAGTTGGGTCACGAGAGTAGGATCTAACATCCTAGGATAGGTCTGAAATAGCAGGTCATACCTCCTGCTTGTGCGGCTGCAAACGCCGCAGCAACTTGTTCGTTAATGAGAGCCGTCAACTGGGCTTGAGTCATGTTAACACGTCCAGACATGATCGAGCAGTAAAGGTAGCATAAGTATGAATGGTTCGCGAGTAGTGCGATGACAGAAGAGTGTAAGCACACAGGTGTTCTCAAGCAATAACAAATAGTGAGCAATGTAATCTAAGCATACCACGAGCAAAGTTCTATGTAATTCTAGCAAGTAGGCAATAAACATAAACCTTATTACCTAGGATGTTGAGTCTTACACGTGGAGCGAAGCGTCGTTGTGGATCGTTGAGAGCACTGTTCTGGTTATAGTCCGGTTTTAATAAAAACGTTTTTTCCCATATTAAAACCAAGTTCTCTATAACCAATGGCTCTGATACCAATCTGTCACACCCCCAAAATCCACCTGCGGAATATCACCGCTTGGGAGCGTGACTGACCAGGATCAAGCCACCAATCATATTGAACATGTAATTAATATCAAGTAAAATAAATGCAAACCAATCATTCAATACGATAGGTGTTCAAAACATAATTATAGTTTCAAGTGTAGCGGAAGCATAAGTACGAAAACCCAATGTATATCATAGTTCAAATGTTTAAATGTTTTAACATGGCATCCGCGATCCATGCTCCACAACGACCTGCTCCTCCCTGTGCAAGCTCCATGTATCTAACGACCTGCAAGGCATGTAACAGAGGATCAACAACTAGTTGAGCGAGTTCACAGTTTATAGTTCGGTATTTGTAATAGTATAGCAAGCCTTGTATTCGTTCATTAAGTCATGTATCGTAATAGTTCGTATCGCGGCCCTTCAGGCATGTATGCGAAGATTAGGGTAAGTTCTCAAGTATTCTAGACTAGGTATGTTTGTATCGCGGCCACCCGGCACCTGTGCGAAGTTTTTGTGTACAGTTCGCAGCCTTCCTAGGCATGTGTGCGAAGATTAGTCATATTATCGCAGCCAACCCTGGCATGTGTGCGAAGATCAGTCATATTATCGCAGCCAACCCCGGCGTGTGTGCGAAGATCAGTTCTATAAGCATCACTAGTCTAGCAGTATCTTAACTAATCACCTTCCTCACCCGAGGATCATATCATTATGTTCCATTATCTAGAGAAGTACAAATAAATAAATCAATCCCATTCCCACCCTGGGAACCCCATGCCTTGGCTGTGTGAACTCACCTTGGTTTGCTCGGTATGCTAATATTATGTGCTCGAAAGTGATCAGTCAAATCCTAGAGTGTACACGTATATTCAATCAGTACATGTTCGTAAGATTTCGCATGCAATTAATACTATAGAGCGTGTTCGACAGTTGATATCATGCATCATGCGTCAGTTAATCACATTCATACAATCCATGTTTCACATAAAGGCTTTCTTCAGTTTATTCGCACAATATTAACCATTAACATGTCTAACGGCGTTTAACAGGTTCCACACTTGACAAGATTTACGCGCTTAGCATAGAGAACATACGTAACAGAATCATCCAGAATTAATCAGAGTTACCATACACACATAATATACTGACATGTTTAATGGGTACATAATTAGCGAAGTTTCATGCATAACTTAACCGAATTAATAACTAACAGAGTTATTATTTTACAAGGTTATCGGTTGGGCCGAAATCACTTTAAACTCAAGCTATGCATAACAACCCTAAAAGTCAGACAATAAATATCATACAAGAAGAACTCGGACCCCTTAGATATATGTTATAAGGTTCGGACATCACTTTATGCATTAAAACTCGGACATAAGGAGAACAGGGCCACAAAGTCGGACAAGAGGAGGGGTGGGGGTTCTATGCTTGAAACTCGGACAGGTGGGGGTTTTCCTTCACAACATCGGACAAGGGCTGGCCCCTTTCAAAAAGTCGGACTCCCTAAGTCCAACAAAAAGTCGGACTCCCCATCCCCTTTGAAAGAAAGTCGGACACATCCCCTCTGCCTAAAACTCGGACCCTTAGCACCCCACAAAACTCGGACAGATCCATTCACATAAAACTCGGACAGATCCATTCACATAAAACTCGGACTAGGGGCTGCCCTTTTAAAACTCGGACTAGGGGCTGCCCTTTTAAAACTCGGACATCTTGCACAATACATAAAGGTCGGACCTATATGAGCTTAATTAAAACTCGGATATCACTAAGCAAGCAAAGCTCGGACCTCTTATTACTATTAAAAGTCGGAACATTATATTCTGATAAAAGTCGGACTCCATGTCCTTTTTAAATCTTTGGATCATATGTTTACTTATTAAAAACATCGGACCTTCATGTTATTTATATATATGAAACTCAGACCCTTATCTAGGGTTAAACATCGGACCAAAGGCATCCATTAAGAACTCGGACAGAATGTTATGAGCATAATCATCGGACACACTTGCATGTTTAAAAGTCGGACTAACTCACATAATAAAACTCAGACTACGCAATGTTATTAAAGCTCTGACTAACAAAAAGTCATACGTTTCTTTGCATCATAACAATTACATTTTCATACCATCACGACTAAGAAACCCTAGTTGCATCGCATTCTGTCTAGCAGCAGGTCAATTATCAATCCAATCATGCTATCCTGACTTGAATCTAATCATCAGGCAATTAGTTACACACTAAACTAAATCATTTCTAAATCATCAGAACTCAATCAAAACCACAGAAGTATCATATGAGAGCTAGGGTTTTCATGAACACAAAATCAAGAATTGATACAATCAAACTATCAATTATGGTTTACAAGTATTACAATAATCAACAAACCATTACCTTGAATGATTCTAGAGAAAGAGAGGAATCAAGAGTGATGAATGTCTTGCCAATGATGATGGAGGTGATGATTGCCAAGGAATCAGAGAATTGCAAGTACGTGTTTTGTTTTGTGTAGTGATTAGTGAAAAGGGATTAGGGTTAAGTATCTCTAGAATTTCACTAATTAGCCTCTACTTCCCTAAGTATCATATTTTACACATGTACACCATCTCATAACAATTTCATAGTTTCACCACCAAGTTCATATATTTACCAAGTCTTTCACAATTAACAAACAACCATGCACAATCACACAATACGATTCATTGCATCAAAACGTATATAATTCCATAGCAATTAATTGTGCAAATAATCAACTAAACAATACAAGAACGTGCAATAAATGCGAAATAGAAATCTTGGAAATTCGAGTTGTCACAGGATACTCCTACTACTCCTACCGAGGTTCGTTCATTTTTTGGTCTAGCGGGTTATTACCGCCGTTTCATTGAAAACTTCTCCAAGATTGCGGTTCCTTTCACTGCTTTAACTCAGAAAAGCACACCTTTTGAGTGGGGATCCAAACAGGAAGAAGCTTTCCAGACGTTGAAACAGAAACTCTGTGATGCACCTATTCTATCTCTGCCCGAGGGTAACGACGATTTTGTCGTGTACTGTGACGCATCTAATTTAGGCCTTGGCTGCGTTCTTATGCAAAGAAACAAAGTTATAGCCTATGCATCAAGACAACTGAAAGTGCACGAGAAAAACTACACAACTCATGATCTTGAGTTAGGTGCAGTAGTCTTTGCTCTCAAAATCTGGAGACACTACCTGTACGGTACAAAGTGTGTAGTGTTTACTGACCATAAGAGTCTCCAGCACATCTTCAATCAGAAAGAACTAAACATGAGGCAATGACGTTGGGTTAAACTCCTAAACGACTACGATTGCGAAATTCGCTACCATCCTGGTAAGGCGAATGTCGTGGCTGATGCATTGAGTCGTAAGGAACGTTTCAAGCTTCACTGTGTTCAGGTTCGATCTGACATTCAATCTCGCATAATTCAGGCTCAACATACTTGTGTTACACAAGACTTGATGGGTAAAGAGTTACCGTGTCATACCCATCCTGAGCTTGAACTGAGAGACTTTGGGATATTCTACTACATGGGACGTTTGTGGGTCCCAAGTATAGACAATCTTCGCACCTTGCTAATGGATGAAGCTCATAAGTCTCGTTATTCTATTCATCCTGGTGCAGACAAAATGTATAAGGATCTTCGAACCCAATACTGGTGGCCGGGTATGAAGAAAGACATTGCCTTATATGTTTCAAAATGCCTTACTTGTCTCAACGTTAAGGCAGAACATCAACATCCCTCTGGATTATTGGAGCAACCAGAGATTCCAGTTTGGAAATGGGAAAACATTTCTATGGATCTCATTACCAAGCTGCCGCGCACTAAAAAGGGTCATGACGCCATTTGGGTTGTTGTTGATCGTCTTACAAAGTCAGCACATTTCTTGCCAATCCGTGAGAGTTTATCTGCTAACGATCTTGCCAAGATCTATGTTGATGAGATTGTATCTCGACATGGTGTTCCTTTGAACATTATATCTGACAGAGATGCTCGATTCTCGTCTCGCTTTTGGAGAACCATGCAATCTACCATGGGTACTCAACTTCATTTGAGCTCAGCGTACCATCCGCAGACAGATGGTCAATCTGAGAGAACAATCCAGACACTGGAGGATATGCTTAGAGCGTGTGTGATTGACTTTGGTGGTAATTGGGATTCGCATCTACCGTTGATCGAATTCTCCTACAACAACAGTTATCACTCTAGCATCAATATGGCTCCTTTCGAAGCTTTATACGGTCGAAAATGTCGTTCACCGGTCTGCTAGAATGAGATAGGTGAAGCTCAGCTTACAGGACCTGAACTCATGCTAGAGACTACAGATAAGGTTAAGAAGATTGTGATAACCTTCAGACAGCTAGAAGCCGTCAGAAGTGTTACGCGGATCGACGACGCAAGCCCTTAGAATTTCAAGTTGGTGATCACGTCCTACTCAAGGTATCCCCTTGGAAAGGTGTGATTAGATTTGGAAAGAAAGGAAAACTTGCACCTCGTTATGTTGGACCATTCAAGATCGTTGAAAGAGTCGGAAAAGTAGCCTACAGACTTGCGCTACCTCCTGAACTTGGAAATGTTCATCCAACATTCCACGTGTCCAATCTCAGAAATTGTTTAGCTGATGAGAACCTCCATATACCACTTGATGAAATTCATGTTGATAACACGATGCACTTTGTTGAGAAACCTGTGAAGATAGTGGACCGTTCATTTAAGCAGTTGAAGGGCAAGCAGATTAAATTGGTCAAAGTTTGCTGGGAATCTAAACGTGGCCCAGAGTTTACTTGGGAACGTGAAGATTAGATGAAAGCGAAATATCCGCATCTATTCTCACAAGTTTCCTCTAAATAAATTTCGGGACGAAATTTTTTGAAGTAGGGGAGACTGTGACATCTGTGCTTGTGATATCATTTTACAAACTCTGAACAATACAATATTAATAAAACAGTGTGTTTTGATCCCAATGTTTGTCATTTATGTTTGGTTTTGTGCCCATGTTGATTTTTGATCGATTTTGAACTCTATATCGCTTTCTGGAAAGTTATACGCGAACTGGTGCGTAAACGCAGTCAGTTTAACGCGACAAACACTCCGGAACATCATCATAGACTTAACATACCTTAAATAACCTTTACATAACTTAGAAATAAGTTTTGAAGGCTTTGGTATGGCAAAAAGAAGTTTATTCGCTCTCAGGGACTATTTGCGTCAACTTGCAAAAGTCTGCTGTTTCGTAAGGCAACGTATAGTCTGGAACTTGATCATAAGTTAGACATACCATATATAACCTAAACATGGCTTAGAAATAAGCTTTGATAGGTTCGGTGTGCGAAAACATGCTTACGTGATCTTACATGGCTAAAAGTGTCAAAAACGGCGTAAGTTTGCATTTTTACGCATATCTTACGTTCTGGCCACATCTGGACATCCAAAATTTTTGTACACACTAAAATATTTTTATTTTAGTGATCGGCATGCAAAAATTCCATTCGTCGCTTAATTTGGTTCGTTTTTACGTCCGTTTGAGTTTCGTCATAATTTAACGAACAACGCGACCGTACGCCCAAACGAGCCGACATCCGAGAGTGTTCCAAGCATATTTTGAGTCCTCTAAACTTTATTGACCTTGTAGAGCCTTGAAAATGGCTTAACGGGGGTCAAAAAGGCCTGAAATGGACTCGAATGCATGCTGGGACCTAAACTGCCATTTTTCAAACTGTTGCTGATTTGGGGAGCCCAGGCGGGCCGCGTAAGCCCTCTCCCATTTCTTACGCGGGCCGTGTCAGCATGCCCAGTTCCAGAAAGTTTGTTTTTGGCTGCTGTTTCATAATTCAGGGGCTGCAAGTGTAAATTCCTTGTGTGATGGGCAAGTTTATGTGCTCTCCAAGTAATACTAGTTGTCCCTAACACATGTATGGTTGTGATTCATTGCTTAATGGCTAATCAAAACACTTGTGATGATCCTAGTGCATCACCACAACTATAAATAGCCATCCAAACTCCTTCATTCCTTGCTCATTCTCATTTCTCTCCTTCTCATCTGCTTTGGAGCTCTCCTAAGCTGATTTGGGACTTTGTCTTCTTGTTGAAAAGATAGCAAGGACCCTTAGTGAGCATTCTTTCATTCTTTTTATTGCTTTTTCCATATGTAGTGCAGAAAGTCAAACGTTTGGCCAATAGTTTGACTTTCGGTTTTGACCATCAATTGGTCAAGTCAAAGTTCAATTGAACTTTGAAACGTGATTGTAATCACGATAGTTATAATCCTTCGTGATTATAGCCGCTGATTACCACGTTAGCTAGGTGTAGTGTCGAGTCAAAGTTTCGGTCAAAATGCGTTTTAGCACGCATTTTGCAACGGAACTACTTTAAGGTATCAAAACACTTTGTTTTGATACCAAATCAGTAGGTTAGACATGTTTTGACATGTCTAACTCGACACTATTAGTTTGTGCTTGTTTAGGGTCGTAAGTTAAGCGGTCTAAACAACCGCTTGCACTTCCGAACCCGACCCGTTTGGTCGATCTTTAGGATCCGACCAAGCTTAGTTAGTGCTCATAGTTGCATAGGGAATAACCACTGAGGTTATACCTTATGATCACATAGGATTGGTTAGCCATATGCTTGTTAGCTTGTATGCCCATAGGAAATGACCAAAATGCCCTTTTGAAGTATAAATCCGTAATTTGACTTTGTGAACATATTTTTTACTTGTAATCTGATTTAGTAACATGTTTAGGGATAATTGGGCATGTAAGACTCGACATAGCACATAGATAACCATCCGAACATAGTTTTACGCTAACAACGCATTATAGTGACTTATGTTACCGTAATGGGTCGAAACGGGTTAAAAGCACTTAGGTAGGCTTTCCAATCAGAATGTAGGGCCTATTAAATCATACCATATGAGTTCAATTACTCATTTGATTTATAGAACCACATTCTATCCTATCTCCCGATTTAGGAGCCGATTATTAACATAGTTACCTATACTAGGTGCCGGTTGATTCCGTGATACTTGGAGCTTAAATTGGTCTTATTCTCAAGACTAATTAGCAATCCCAAGTGAGTACATAGTTCCCCTCTTTTAGCGTTTTCAAATACTTTGGGGTGATACACATGTACATACATGTTACTTTCATGCATTTCATGCTTTTATGACATAAACATGCTAGTTTCATCTTGTACACTTATAGTACATGCTTTCAATTGTGTTTTGCTATGTATGTCAAGCATGCTAGCACATTGATTTGTTACACATTTGTTGCATATGTTTACTTAGCATATGGAACACATTGTTTTACATGACATTTCTGCTATGTATGTTTACTCAGCATGCTAGCACATTGTTTTACATGGACATTTCTACTAGGCATGTTTACTTAGCATTCCTAGTACATGGTTTTCACATGCTACATTGGTTATGACATTTGGTGTGTTTAATCGGGACAATAATACATTCATTAACATTGATCACGCCGCTCGGACTTGTGTAATGGTACCATAGGAATTGACAACTCCCGTTTCCGACTTCCTAGGTTTGTTTAGAAGTTGGGAATGACAGAATCCGACTACATAACTTTAGATGAACCTTTAATTTGTTTAAAGGTTTGTCGCCACAGTCGCAAGGTTTGAATGTATGCGATTAATATTACTACATAAATGTTTGTAATCATAAAGCATTGTTTTTCTGCAAAACATAACATTTGATTTAAACTTAGGTTTATTCAAAAAACATTGTTTTGTACATTTTCTATGGGGTTGAGTAGCTTCTAGTTATTCACCATACATGACACAGTTTATACATTTACATCATCACATAGTTTAAGTAGATGATTTCCTACTTGTTATGCATTTCATTTAATGAAACATTTCGCACATGACATTGTACATGGTTTACACATACACATTTTGGACATTGAACAATACATTTTGGTTGGCTATTGATAAGTGACTTATGTAACGGGGCTATGTGTTATATGATAAAAGCATGGTGGATACGCCGCTGGTACTTCCTATATATAAGTGCTTTTATTGTATTATACGTTGTTGCGTTATATAAATCACTTGGGTGAAACATGAAACATTTTATACAAGAATAAGACATTGTTTTACAAAGTACACATTTTATCCAAATTCATCTTTACTTGGTATTTATTTAGTCATGCATTATCATTCATCATCATTTGATTTTCATTGATTTTCACATGGTTTTACAAAGGAAAACATTTTACATGGTTCATGACTACATTTTATTAAACACTTCTTTCAAATACAAGTCATGAATCTGCATAAACAAAAACCTATGTATCTCACAGGCATTTTTATGCTGACGTACCTATTTTTACATGTGTTTCAGGTGCTAATGCATGATGATGCTTGTGCTTCACTTAGGCGGACTCGGGCTTTAGTGACTTAAAAGACAGTTATTATGTAGTTTTAGTTGAACTCAAAGACAATGTAACTTTAAATTTTTATAACACATAACTTTAATTGCCATGGTTGTTGAAACAATAATTCTGTCGCCATTGTAACACCACGAAATTTTGAATTTCATATTTATTTTACATTTTCGTTTTCAATGTAACCCCACCTTATACGTTAATGCAAGTTGGCTATTTTATCCATCAGTGTCCATTCGCATATGTTTATTTATTTATTTTTTTTCTTTTCTTTTTAAATTTATTCAATAGATAAAGTTTTTTTTATATATATAAGTTAACGATTTCAAAATTAATAATATCAAAACAATATCATGATATCTCATTTTCAAACCATTTATAAAAGATCACGTAGTGTAAAAAAAACATGGACTATGTCACACCCCCAAAATCCACATGCGGAGTACCATCGCCTGGGAGCGTGACTGACCAGGATCTTAACCACCAATCATATTGAACATGTAATCTAGTTAAGTATAGCGGAAGCATTTAAGTAAACCCCAAACATAAGTGTTAATGTATGAAATATCATAAGTGTTTCAATATCATTCACGATCCTTTGCCCACAACGACCTGCTCCTCCTTGTGCAAGCTCCATATGTACCTAAGGTCCTGCAAGGCATGCAGCAGAGAGTCAACAACTAGTTGAGCGAGTTCACAGAAAGTAAGTTCAGTAATAGAAATGGTATAGCAAGCATTGCGTTCGTTCATCTAATCATGTATCGTATTAGTTCGTTCATTGCTCATGTTTAGTATTGGTTTCCATCGCGGGCCCTTTCGGCATGTATGCGAAGATTTGGGTTAATACTCCCAAATATCCTAGACTATGTATATTTGTATCGCTGGCCACCCTGGCATGTGTGCGAAGTTCTAATATGTTTAGTTCGCAGCCTTCCCGAGGCATGTGTGCGAAGATCAGTCATAATTATCGCAGCCAACCCTTGGCGTGTGTGCGAAGATCTGTTCAAGAAGGTATACTAGTCTAGCCGTATCTTATCATTCACCATCCTCACCCTGAGGACTCTTATCATTAAGTTCCGTTAACTAAGTATGTACGTATATTTCATTCAATCCCATTCCCACCCTGGGAACCCCATGCCTTGGCTGTGTGAACTCACCTTGGGTTGCTCGGTATGCTAAGTATGTGCACAAGCAAGTCAATCACGTCCTAGAGTATGCACATATACACAATCAGTTTGTACTCATGCAGTTCACTTATAAGCATCAACAATGATCATCAAGTAGCACATATCACTAATCAACATCACACAAGTCATGCATATTGTTTAACATCAGTTAGTTAACTCAGTTACCACTTAACAGAATTACATCAGTTTACTGTGCAGGTTATCCAAGTTGGCGAAATAAAGGTTGGCGAATCACATAATTGGCGAAACACTTATTTGGCGAAACACCTGTGTTTCGTCAACTACCCTTTGACGAAACAGGGTTCTATTTCGTTGACTATCCTTTGGCGAAACAGCCCAGCTGTTTCGTCAAACCCTCTTGGCGGAACACTGTATTTCGTCTAACATTCCATTCCGTCAAGTAGTCAGTTACGTCAACATACAGTTACACGAAAGTCATGCGGTTAGATACAGAAACCCTAATCATGGATAATAGCCGTCCTCATCATCATCAATCATACAGTAAATCATATATCACATAAATCATATATCACATAAATCATCATGAATCACAATCACGACTAATAATCTAAACACAAGAGCTCGTTAACAATCCCGAAGATCTATATCAACAAACATACGTGCAAAGATAATTCCAATAGCTGAGATCTTAGAGACATCATCAACAATCACTAATAAGCACAACCATTGCAAGATTTACAAAACCTTAATTACTCCATATACCCATAATCATCATAACCGTCACCATAAATTGATCAAGGGAAAATCAGGTTATGCCACAAGCAATTACACCAACAATCAAATCAGTAATACAGACAAATGAATCCGATCAATACACACTAACCGATTATGGGATGAACTAACGAGGATCCGGAAGAGAGACGGAGGCTGCCGATGCTCAGAGGGGTCCTAGGGTTTTCTTATTTTGCCAAAAAGTATCGAACATAGGTCTGTGCATGTGTATATACGCGTTTTACCCTACTGGGCCCGAACTGGGCTTTGGCGAAACTAATTGGGCCGGCGAAACAGAATTGGCGAAACAGGATTTCTGTTTCGTCGAGATGTTGTGTAACGAATCACACATGACTCGTCGGGTTCATTCAAGTGTTAGACAATCTAAGTTTTCTAAACAAGTTCATACACGTATCATGTAATGATCACAATACAATTCATATTAACAACAAGTGCATAGTTACAAGTCAAACAAGTCACACAGTCAAAGTCAACGTGCATTAAATACAAAGCGAAGGTCAAAAGTTCGAGTTGTCACATTATCCCCAACTTGAAAGAAATTTCGTCCCGAAATTTGGTACGTACTTACTGAGGAAGCTAGATAGGTTGCATCGTTCACTGGTTTTCCTGGGGTGTCACATCCTCCCCCCGTTGATCTGGAATTTCGTCCCGAAATTCCGTGGTAGTAGCTTCACCCTCAGCAGTGGTTGTATTGGTTCCGAATAACTGGGGATACTTTTCTGTCATCTGGTCTTCGCGTTCCCAGGTGTACTCTGGGTCACGACGGGAGTTCCAACGAACTCGAACAAGAGGGATTCTCTTGTGTTTGAGGACCTTAACATCCCGGTCCGTAATTTCAACAGGTTCCTCGACGAACTGCAACCGCTCGTCGATAGTGAGTTCTTTGAAAGGAATGATGAGGGTCTCATCTGATAGGCACTTCTTCAGATTCGACACGTGAAAGACATTGTGAACTGCCCCGAGTTCAGTTGGTAGATTCAATCTATAGGCTACCCTGCCTATTCGTTCTATGATCTCGAATGGTCCGACATACCGTGAATTTAGTTTGTCCCGTTTGCCAAAACGTACTACACCCTTCCAGGGTGAAACTTTTAATAAAACCCGGTCCCCGACCTGAAATTCCAAAGGCTTTCTACGCTTGTCCGCGTAGGCTTTCTGACGGTCGCGTGCTGCCGCCATGCGTTGTCGTATCTGTGTAATCTTTTCTGTGGCGTCCACTACTATCTCTAGACCCGTGATCTGACTATCCCCCACCTCTGCCCAACAGAGAGGTGGCCGGCATTTACGCCCGTACAATGCCTCGAATGGAGCGGCTTGTATGCTGGTGTGATAACTGTTATTATACGAGAATTCCACCAAAGGGAGGTGCTTTTCCCAGCCGTTGCCGAAATCGATAACGCATGCCCTAAGCATGTCTTCTAGAGTTTGAATCGTACGCTCAGACTGCCCATCCGTATGAGGGTGGTATGCTGTGCTCATGTCTAATCGTGACCCGAAAGATTTGTGCATCGCTTGCCATAGCTCTGACGTGAATCGTGCATTACGATCCGAAATGATAGATATGGGCACCCCGTGCCTTGAAACAACTTCTTTGAGGTAGATGTCTGCGAGAGTGGAGAACTTATCCGTTTCCTTTATAGGTAGGTAGTGTGCAGACTTGGTGAGTCGATCCACGATCACCCATATGGTATCGTTCCCATGCTGGGATCTAGGTAGGCCTGTAACAAAATCCATGGAAATTTCTTCCCATTTCCACCGAGGTATCTTAGGCTGTTGAAGTAGGCCAGCTGGTTTCTGGTATTCAACCTTGACTCTCGCACAGGTTAAGCATTTTCCAACGTACATAGCGATGTGGGCCTTCATACTAGGCCACCAATAAGTAGTGCTGATGTCGTGGTACATTCTATCCGACCCTGGATGTACCGAGTAGCGAGACTTGTGAGCTTCATCCATTACGAGTTCGCGTAGTCCGCCATAAAGTGGGACCCAAATACGCCCCGTTACATAGTAGGCGCCGTCTTCCTTTAGTTCCATTCGTTGCCTTGAGCCGCGTAAGGCTTCAGCCTTGACGTTCTCGGGCTTCAGTGCTTCTGCCTGAGCATTTCGTATCTGTGCTGGAAGGCTAGACTGTATCGTAAGCTGTAGCGCTCGCACGCGCCGTGGTAGAGTGTCTTTCCGACTGAGGGCGTCCGCCACAACATTGGCCTTGCCTGGATGGTACTTGATGGCGCATTCATAGTCGCTAAGTAGTTCAACCCATCGTCGTTGATGCATGTTCAATCCTTCTGCTTAAGGATATGCTCGAGACTCCTATGATCGGTGTAAATCGTGCACCTGGTACCGTACAGGTAGTGTCGCCATATCTTAAGCGCGAAAACAACAGCTCCCAGCTCTAAATCATGCGTCGTGTAGTTCCGTTCATGAATCTTAAGTTGACGTAAAGCGTAAGCAATAACCTTGTCGCGCTGCATTAACACACATCCAAGTCCCCGGATGGATGCATCACAATAACCCACGAAGTCATCTGTGCCCTTTGGCAGAGAGAGAATAAGTGCGCTGCAAAGCCTATCCTTTAGGTGCTGAAAAGCAGTCTCCTGGGGATCTTCCCAACGGTAGGTGACACCCTTCTGTGTCAGTAGCGTAAGCGGCTGAGCAAACTCTGAGAAATCCCTGGGTAAACCGTCTGTAGTATGTGGTGCAGGCCAGTTTCTGGTCGAGTCTACCTTGGATGGATGGATCCCATCCTTGTTCACTACGTGGCCTGAGAGGTGGACTTCACGAATACTATAACGAACTTGTCTAGGTAGGGTTTGCACACCCTGTTCATAAGGTCCTTAAATATGGCAGGTGCGTTCAAATATATCAAATCATCCATCATATCAAACATAAAGTATAGTAGTTAAAATAATTCATAAAACCCAATACGATTGATGTTCAAACCAAACTTTATTTGAGTAACAGAGACATAATAAGGAAAACCCAAAATAAGTTATAAGTTCAAATATCGTCCATGGCGTCTCCTCGTCCTAACACGAAAGCTCGACCTCTTGCCTCGTTGCCATTGTTGTTGTTGTTGTTGTTGTTCCCGTTGCCCTGGTTATTGTTGTGGTTCTGATTCTGGTTCAACTGAGGGCAATCGCGTTTGTAATGACCTTCTGCCCCACACTGGAAACATCCCCGATTTCCACGCTGTGGCTGCTGCTGCTGTGGGTTCTGAGGAGCTGGTGGTGGAAGTTGCTGGTTCTGGTTTGCAGGTCGTGAGCTTCTGCAATCTTTGGCTTCGTGCCCTATCTTGAGACATCTCTGACAACGTTCCTTGCGACACCTTCCACTGTGGTGCCTGTTACACTTGTTACATAATGGGTGAACTCCCCGGTATCCACCCTGCTCCTGACTGCCAGATGATTGCTGACTCGGATTCTGGTAGTCATTCGTCCTGCGCTGTTGTGCTTGAGACTAAACGGAAACTGATCCCCTGCTGGAATCCCCATCCCATTTCCGTTTGTTGTCGTTGGGTGTAGCAGAAGTAGCAGCTGGAGTGACTGTAGCAGTAGCGTTGACACGCTTAGGCAGTTTATTCTGATCCACTGCCTGGTCGGTGATGCGATGAGCGAGACGCTGTATATCCTGGATGTTGTCGAGATTAGCCGAGGTAACATGGCTCTGGATCTCTGGCGCCAATCCCTTGAGATACATCTCGATGCGCTTGTATGGAGGGTCTACCATAGTTGGACACAGCACGGCCAGCTCGTTTGACCGTTTAGTATACGCTTCGATCTCTGATCCAACCATTTTCAAATTATACAGCTCGTCTTCCAACTTGTGAATATCTTCACGTGTACAATACTCCCTCTTAATGAGTTCCTTGAAGTCGTTCCAGGGTGTGGCGTTAGCAGCTGCCAACCCTAAGATTTGAACTTGGGCGTTCCACCAGGTTAGCGCGATTCCTTCCAAGGTGCCGGTGGCAAACTTGACCTTGCGAGCCTCAGGGCACTCGCACATTTCGAAGACTAACTCTAGCTTCTCAAACCAGTGGAGGAGTCCCACTGCCCCCTCTGTGCCGCCGAAAGTACTTGGACGACAGTCCATGAAGTTCTTAAAAGTGCAAACTTGCTGCGCTGGTTGACCTATTGTGTACGAATAAGGCAAAGTTTAAATACGAGAGTTAATGTAGGATCTAAAGATCCTAGTGTGTGTCTATACTGCAGGGTATACTACCTGCTTGAGCAGCTGCAAGTGCCACAGCAACTTGAGCTTGAACGAGAGCCTCTAGCTGGGCTTGAGTCATGTTAATTCGTCCGGCCATTGATCTTCACATCAAAGGCAACATAAGTGAGAAGGGTTCGCGAATAGTGCGATGACAGAAGAGTGTAAGCACGTAAGTGTTCTCAAGCAATAACAAGTAGTGAGCAAAGTAATGTAAGCATACTGCGAGCAAAGTTCTATGCAGTTCTAGCATGTAGGCAATAAACATAAACCTTATTACCTAGGATGTCGAGTCTTGCACGTGGAGCGAAGCGTCGTTGTGGATCGTTGAGAGCACTGTTCTGGTTATAGTCTGGTTTTAATAAAAACGTTTTTCCCATATTAAAACCTAGTTCTCTATAACCAATGGCTCTGATACCAATCTGTCACACCCCCAAAATCCACATGCGGAGTACCATCGCCTGGGAGCGTGACTGACCAGGATCTTAACCACCAATCATATTGAACATGTAATCTAGTTAAGTATAGCGGAAGCATTTAAGTAAACCCCAAACATAAGTGTTAATGTATGAAATATCATAAGTGTTTCAATATCATTCACGATCCTTTGCCCACAATGACCTGCTCCTCCTTGTGCAAGCTCCATATGTACCTAAGGTCCTGCAAGGCATGCAGCAGAGAGTCAACAACTAGTTGAGCGAGTTCACAGAAAGTAAGTTCAGTAATAGAAATGGTATAGCAAGCATTGCGTTCGTTCATCTAATCATGTATCGTATTAGTTCGTTCATTGCTCATGTTTAGTATTGGTTTCCATCGCGGGCCCTTTCGGCATGTATGCGAAGATTTGGGTTAATACTCCCAAATATCCTAGACTATGTATATTTGTATCGCTGGCCACCCTGGCATGTGTGCGAAGTTCTAATATGTTTAGTTCGCAGCCTTCCCGAGGCATGTGTGCGAAGATCAGTCATAATTATCGCAGCCAACCCTTGGCGTGTGTGCGAAGATCTGTTCAAGAAGGTATACTAGTCTAGCCGTATCTTATCATTCACCATCCTCACCCTGAGGACTCTTATCATTAAGTTCCGTTAACTAAGTATGTACGTATATTTCATTCAATCCCATTCCCACCCTGGGAACCCCATGCCTTGGCTGTGTGAACTCACCTTGGGTTGCTCGGTATGCTAAGTATGTGCACAAGCAAGTCAATCACGTCCTAGAGTATGCACATATACACAATCAGTTTGTACTCATGCAGTTCACTTATAAGCATCAACAATGATCATCAAGTAGCACATATCACTAATCAACATCACACAAGTCATGCATATCGTGACAACTCGAATTCTAGACCTACTTTATGAACCGTATGTGAACATGTTATGATCTTACGGGCTTTAATTTATATGAATGATACGTTATTGTGTGCCTTATGTGTATATATGTTATGTGAATGTACACGAACCCAAACCACACAACTGATCCGATCGCACAAGGCTAACCGGTCACACAAGCCCATTTGGGCCACACGTGGAAATCGGATCCATTAGGCAACCGAGTGGGCTTGGCCCACTCCCCACTCGCAAACACCTAAACCAAGTATGGAGGCTTTGTTTCTCATTGTTGTTACAATTTTCATAACACACACAACCCTAGACCTTCTCTCTCTCTCTCACGCAAACCCGGCGGCAAAGGCACCAAGCGACCGGCGATCACCTTCTAGTTCGAGTCACCCCTTTACTCGTAATCGGTTAGTATGTTTGTTTGGTTATTATGATTGAATGATGTATGGTTTGCATGATCGTATGATGTGATACTAATTGGTAGTACTCATGATAACCGGCCATGTGTGTTCACTTAATCGGATCCTAGTGGGTTCATGTGCTTAGTAAATCGGATTAATTGATGTTAATCGGCTAATATGTTCTGTCACTTGAATTGGATATGATGTTGATTGTTGTGATGTTTTTAAACCGGCTTCATGTTGTTAAATAAGGATAATTATTCAAGGTTTTGATATGTTGTTCATGTGGTTGTGAATTAGGGTTCATACGGATTTAGTGCTAAAAACCCTGTTTGATCGATGGTTTGCTAGTTGGATAGTTGAGATTGTGTTAATTGATAATTGCCAAAATATGGAAACTATGTAACGGATAATGGATTGTAACCATTCTGCATGAAATCAGGAAATCAGTTACAAATTGATAGTTTGGACACGGTTGCGAGTCGGCATCACCAATTGCGACTCGAAACCTCACACCGGCACAACAGCACGAGCCGCAATCACAGTTGCGAGTCCCGTTGCGACTCGTAACCAGGCCATGATGAGCCGTAACCACCTGTTGCGACTCGTAACCCGGTTGCGACTCAAGATCATTAGTTGCCACTCGGGAACACCCCAGTTGCGAGTCCCGTTGCGACTCGGGACCTTCTCGTTGCGACTCGAGACGGACTTTATGTTTTTGGATTTTCACTGTTGCAAGCCCAACTGATTTGGGCCGAACACTTGGATCCTGTTTAACTGATTGTTATTGGACTGCTATGAAATATGTGTGAATTGCCATTATTATATGTGTATACATACGTGTAGCTTATACGTACAATAGTTGAGTACGAACCTAACTTGCATAAGTAACCATGATAGGACGTGGTTGATCCCTTACTTGTATACTTGAGCATTTTATTGTCTGCCGAGCAAACCCAGGTGAGTTCACACTCCTACTAAGGCATGGGATTCCCGGGTCGTGGGAATGGGATAAAGGTTACAATTGACTAAGAACGTACATATGCTTTTCCTAGACTATCACCTACCATGATCCTCGGATGTCAGGACGGTTCCGTAGGTTAGGATAACACCTACGTGGTCATATGCCAATTACTGCCTCGGATGTCAGGCACGCACGTAAAACCTACGTGTACGCATTTCTTACTTCTATCCTCGGTACAAAGGATACGTACGTGAAACCCACGTACACCCCCGCGTCTCCTATCCTCGGTTGTGAAGGATACGTGCGTAAAACCTACGTACACCCCATACGCGCTACTGTTCTCGGAAGAAGAACAGGGATGATACGAGTAGTTGATACGAATAGTCTAGTGGTTACATAACATGGGAAGCCCCCACCTATACAATTTACTATCGGCCCAGTAGAGCCACCCGTTACTTACTGTTAAGCACTTACTTACTGTGAACTCGCTCAACTAGTTTGTTGATCATTCTGTTACATGCCTTGCAGATCGTTAGGTACATGGAGCTTGCACAAAGAGGAGCCGGTCGTTGTGGACAAGGATCGTATTACTTTGTTAGGCACTTATGACATTTCAGTATTTTAACTTGGGTTTATAACAATGCTTCCGCTACTTAAACAATGTTTGGTTTTGAAACATCAATCATGTCATGATGAATTACGTTACTTACTTTGATTATTAAATGCTATGTTTGATATGATTGATGGCTTGATCCTGGTCATGTCACGCTCCCAAGCGGTGGTACTCCGCGTGTGGATTTTGGGGGTGTGACAGATTGGTATCAGAGCCATTGGTTATAGAGAACTTGGTTTTAATATGGGAAAAACGTTTTTATTAAAACCAGACTATAACCCGAACAGTGCTCTCAACGATCCACAACGACGCTTCGCTCCACGTGCAAGACTCGACATCCTAGGTAATAAGGTTTATGTTTATTGCCTGTATGCTAGAACTGCTTAGAACTTTGCTCGCATTACGTTTAGATACACATGATACTATAGCATGAGAAACCCTACGTGCTTACACTTTTCTGTCATCGCACTATTCGCGAACTTTTCTCACCTATTTCGCCTTTGACATGAAGATCAATGGCTGGAAGAATTAACATGACACAAGCCCAGTTAGAGGCTCTTGTTCAAGCCCAAGTTGCTGCGGCAGTTGCAGCAGCTCAAGCAGGTCAACATGCGCAGCAGCCTGTCTGCACATTCAAGAACTTTATGGACTGCCGTCCCGGCACGTTCAGCGGCACAGAAGGAGTGGTTGGACTCCTCCACTGGTTCGAGAAGCTAGAATCAGTATTCGAAATGTGTGAATGCCCTGAGGCACGCAGAGTGAAATACGCCACCGGCACTTTAGAAGGAATCGCGCTAACCTGGTGGAACGCGCAGGTGCAAATTCTGGGGTTGGCAGCTGCTAACGCCACACCCTGGAACGATTTTAAGGAGCTTATCAAGCGTGAGTATTGTACGCGTGAAGATATTCACAAGCTAGAAGACGAGCTGTATAATCTGAAAATGGTTGGGTCAGAGATTGAAGCGTATACTAAGCGGTCGAATGAGTTGGCCGTTCTGTGTCCTACTATGGTAGACCCTCCATACAAGCGTATCGAGATGTATCTCAAGGGGTTGGCACCAGAAATCCAGAGCCACGTTACCTCGGCTAACCTCGATAACATCCAGGAAATCCAGCGTCTCGCTCATCGCATCACCGATCAGGCAGTGGATCAGAATAAACTGCCTAAGCGTGTCGGCGCTACTGCTACAGTCACTCCTTCAGCTACTCCCGTTACCCTCAGTGACAACAAGAGGAAATGGGAGGGGGATTCAAGCAAAGCATCAGTTTCGGTTCAGTCCCAGAATCAGCAGCGAAAGACTGACAACTATCAAAGCCCTAACCAGCAGTCGTCAGGTAGCCACAGGCAGGGTGGATATCGCGGAAATCTTCCAAAGTGCAACAACTGCAACAGGCACCACAACGGCCAGTGTACCAAGGGTCGTTGTCAAAGATGCCTCAAGATGGGTCACGAGGCCAAAGACTGTAGAAGCCTTCGTCCTGCGAACCAAAATCAGCAGGGCAACAAGGGATGCTACAATTGTGGTGCTGAAGGCCACATCAAGAGACACTGCCCACAGCTCAACAGGAACCAGAACAACAACAACAACAACAACAACCAGGGCAACGACAACAACAACGGAGGAAATAACAACGGCAATGAAGCTCGGGGTCGCGCTTTTGTGCTAGGTCGAGGCGACGCAGTGAACGATCCCAACGTTGTTATGGGTAAGTTTCTCCTCGACAATATTTACGTTACTGTTTTGTTTGATTCGGGTGCGGATACAAGCTATATGTCTGTGAAAATGTGTCAACTGCTAAAACGTGCACCAACACTTTTACCCACCAAGCACGTAGTAGAGTTAGCTAACGGTAAAAGTCTAGAAGCCACACACGTAGTTCAGGGTTGTAATCTTATCCTAGCTGGTCAAGCCTTCTCTATTGATCTCATTCCCATAGTTTTGGGAAGTTTCGACGTCGTGATTGGGATGGATTGGTTATCCCAACACCAGGCAGAAATCTTATGCAGTGAGAAGATCATTCGTATTCCACGTCCTGGTCAAGAACCTCTCGAAGTCCAGGGCGACAAGAGTGGTGCTGTGGTTGGCATCATCTCATTCTTGAAGGCTCAGAAGTGCTTACGTAAAGGTCACACAGCCATTTTGGCTCTTGTTTCAGATGCATCAGTAAAGGAAAAGAAATTGGAGGATATACCAGTCATACGTGACTTCCCTCAGGTGTTTCCTGAAGATTTACCTGGCCTACCGCCTCATCGTCAGGTTGAATTTCAAATCGAGCTCGCTCCAGGCGCAGCACCCATAGCTCGCGCACCATATCGTCTAGCTCCATCAGAATTGGAAGAATTGTCAAAGCAGCTACAAGAGCTCTTGGAAAAGGGCTTCATTCGTCCAAGCTCTTCGCCTTGGGGAGCTCCAGTGCTTTTCGTGAAAAAGAAAGACGGTACGTTCAGGATGTGTATAGACTACAGGGAACTGAACAAGGTGACGGTGAAGAACCGTTATCCTCTTCCACGCATAGACGACTTATTCGACCAGTTGCAAGGGTCGTGTTACTATTCCAAGATCGACCTACGGTCAGGATATCATCAACTGAGAGTCCGCGAGGAGGACGTCTCTAAGACAGCATTCAGAACTCGCTATGGTCACTATGAGTTCTTGGTTATGCCGTTCGGACTTACGAACGAACCTGCAGTATTCATGGATCTTATGAACAGGGTGTGCAAACCCTATCTCGACAAGTTCGTCATTGTTTTCATCGACGACATCCTGATTTACTCCAAGAGTCAGGAAGAACACGAGCAGCATCTACGCCTTATTTTGGAACTCCTTCGGAAAGAACAGTTGTACGCCAAGCTTTCTAAATGCGACTTCTGGCTTCGTGAAGTCCACTTTCTAGGCCACGTAGTGAACAAGGATGGGATTCATGTCGATCCATCCAAGGTAGATTCGATCAGGAACTGGCCTGCACCGCGTACACCGACAGAAATACGCCAATTCTTGGGTTTGGCAGGCTACTACAGACGGTTTATCAAAGACTTTTCAAAGATCGCGCAACCACTTACACTACTGACACAGAAGGGTGTCACCTACCGTTGGGGCAACACGCAGGAAACTGCTTTTCAGTATCTAAAGGATAGGCTTTGCAGCGCACCTATTCTTTCATTGCCAGAGGGCACAGAAGACTTCGTAGTATATTGTGATGCATCCATCCAGGGTCTTGGATGTGTGTTGATGCAACGTGATAAAGTGATAGCCTACACTTCTCGTCAACTAAAGGTTCATGAACGGAACTACACGACGCACGACTTAGAGCTGGGAGATATTGTTTTCGCGCTTATGATATGGCGACACTACCTGTACGGTACCAGGTGCACGATTTACACCGATCACAGGAGTCTCGAGCATATTCTTAAGCAGAAGGATTTGAACATGCGTCAACGACGATGGGTCGAGTTACTTAACGACTACGAATGCGCTATCAAGTATCATCCAGGCAGGGCCAATGTTGTGGCTGACGCCCTCAGTCGAAAGGACACTTTACCTCGGCGCGTGCGAGCGCTACAGCTTACGATTCAGTCCAGTCTCCCTGCACAGATACGAAATGCTCAGGTAGAAGCATTGAAGCCCGAAAACGTCAAGGCTGAAGCCTTACGCGGCTCACGACAACAAATGGAACAAAAGGAAGACGGCGCCTACTATGTAACGGGCCGGATTTGGGTCCCTCTCTATGGCGGTTTACGCGAACTTATAATGGATGAAGCTCACAAGTCTCGCTACTCGGTACATCCAGGGTCAGATAAAATGTACCATGACATCAGCACTACTTATTGGTGGCCTAGCATGAAGGCCCACATCGCTACGTACGTTGGAAAATGCTTGACCTGTGCGAGAGTCAAGGTTGAATATCAGAAACCAGCTGGTCTACTTCAGCAGCCTAAGATACCTCAATGGAAATGGGAAGAAATTTCCATGGATTTTGTTACAGGCTTACCTAGATCTCAGCGTGGGAACGATACAATATGGGTCATAGTTGATCGACTCACCAAGTCTGCACACTTCCTGCCGATTAAGGAAACGGACAAGTTCTCCACTCTCGCAGACGTCTATCTTAAAGAAGTTGTTTCGAGGCACGGAGTGCCCACCTCTATTATTTCGGATCGCGATGCACGATTCACGTCAGAACTATGGCAAGCAATGCATAAATCTTTCGGCTCACGATTAGACATGAGCACAGCATATCATCCTCAGACGGATGGGCAGTCTGAGCGAACGATTCAAACACTTGAAGACATGCTTAGGGCATGCGTTATCGATTTCGGCAACGGCTGGGAAAAGCACCTCCCATTGGTGGAGTTTTCGTACAATAACAGTTACCATACCAGCATTCAAGCCGCTCCATTCGAGGCATTGTACGGACGTAAATGCCGGTCACCTCTCTGTTGGGCAGAGGTGGGGGATAGTCAGATTACGGGTCCAGAGATTGTAGTGGACGCCACAGAAAAGATAGCACAGATACGACAACGCATGGCGGCAGCACGCGACCGTCAGAAAGCCTACGCGGACAAGCGTAGAAAGCCTTTGGAATTTCAGGTCGGGGACCGGGTATTATTGAAAGTCTCACCCTGGAAGGGTGTGGTACGTTTTGGCAAAAGGGGCAAACTGAATCCGCGGTACGTCGGACCATTCGAAATCTTAGAAAAGATTGGCAAGGTAGCCTACAAGTTGAACCTACCAGCTGAACTCGGAGCAGTTCACAATGTCTTTCATGTATCGAACTTAAAGAAGTGCCTATCAGATGAAAATCTCATCATTCCTTTTAAGGAACTCACTATCGACGAGCGGTTGCAGTTCGTCGAGGAACCAGTTGAAATCACGGACCGGGATGTGAAGGTCCTCAAAAACAAGAGAATCCCTCTTGTTCGAGTTCGTTGGAACTCCAAACGTGGCCCAGAGTACACCTGGGAACGCGAAGACAGGATGACAGAAAAGTACCCCCAGTTATTCGAAACCAATGCAACCACTACTGAGGCTAAAGCTACTACTTCGGAATTTCGGGACGAAATTCCAGATCAACGGGGGGAGGATGTGACACCCCAGGAAAATCAGTGAACGACTGAACCTACCTAGCTTCCTCAGTGAGTGCATACCAAATTTCGGGACGAAATTTCCAATTAGTTGGGGATAATGTGACAACTCGAATTCTAGACCTACTTTATGAACCGTATGTGAACATGTTATGATCTTACGGGCTTTAATTTATATGAATGATACGTTATTGTGTGCCTTATGTGTATATATGTTATGTGGATGTACACGAACCCAAACCACACAACTGATCCGATCGCACAAGGCTAACCGATCACACAAGCCCATTTGGGCCACACGTGGAAATCGGATCCATTAGGCAACCGAGTGGGCTTGGCCCACTCCCCACTCGCAAACACCTAAACCAAGTATGGAGGCTTTGTTTCTCATTGTTGTTACAATTTTCATAACACACACAACCCTAGACCTTCTCTCTCTCTCTCTCGCAAACCCGGCGGCAAAGGCACCAAGCGACCGGCGATCACCTTCTAGTTCGAGTCACCCCTTTACTCGTAATCGGTTAGTATGTTTGTCTGGTTATTATGATTGAATGATGTATGGTTTGCATGATCGTATGATGTGATACTAATTGGTAGTACTCATGATAACCGGCCATGTGTGTTCACTTAATCGGATCCTAGTGGGTTCATGTGCTTAGTAAATCGGATTAATTGATGTTAATCGGCTAATATGTTCTGTCACTTGAATTGGATATGATGTTGATTGTTGTGATGTTTTTAAACCGGCTTCATGTTGTTAAATAAGGATAATTATTCAAGGTTTTGATATGTTGTTCATGTGGTTGTGAATTAGGGTTCATACGGATTTAGTGCTAAAAACCCTGTTTGATCGATGGTTTGCTAGTTGGATAGTTGAGATTGTGTTAATTGATAATTGCCAAAATATGGAAACTATGTAACGGATAATGGATTGTAACCATTCTGCATGAAATCAGGAAATCAGTTACAAATTGATAGTTTGGACACGGTTGCGAGTCGGCATCACCAATTGCGACTCGAAACCTCACACCGGCACAACAGCACGAGCCGCAATCACAGTTGCGAGTCCCGTTGCGACTCGTAACCAGGCCATGATGAGCCGTAACCACCTGTTGCGACTCGTAACCCGGTTGCGACTCAAGATCATTAGTTGCCACTCGGGAACACCCCAGTTGCGAGTCCCGTTGCGACTCGGGACCTTCTCGTTGCGACTCGAGACGGACTTTATGTTTTTGGATTTTCACTGTTGCAAGCCCAACTGATTTGGGCCGAACACTTGGATCCTGTTTAACTGATTGTTATTGGACTGCTATGAAATATGTGTGAATTGCCATGATTATATGTGTATACATACGTGTAGCTTATACGTACAATAGTTGAGTACGAACCTAACTTGCATAAGTAACCATGATAGGACGTGGTTGATCCCTTACTTGTATACTTGAGCATTTTATTGTCTGCCGAGCAAACCCAGGTGAGTTCACACTCCTACTAAGGCATGGGATTCCCGGGTCGTGGGAATGGGATAAAGGTTACAATTGACTAAGAACGTACATATGCTTTTCCTAGACTATCACCTACCATGATCCTCGGATGTCAGGACGGTTCCGTAGGTTAGGATAACACCTACGTGGTCATATGCCAATTACTGCCTCGGATGTCAGGCACGCACGTAAAACCTACGTGTACGCATTTCTTACTTCTATCCTCGGTACAAAGGATACGTACGTGAAACCCACTTACACCCCCGCGTCTCCTATCCTCGGTTGTGAAGGATACGTGCGTAAAACCTACGTACACCCCATACGCGCTACTGTTCTCGGAAGAAGAACAGGGATGATACGAGTAGTTGATACGAATAGTCTAGTGGTTACATAACATGGGAAGCCCCCACCTATACAATTTACTATCGGCCCAGTAGAGCCACCCGTTACTTACTGTTAAGCACTTACTTACTATGAACTCGCTCAACTAGTTTGTTGATCATTCTGTTACATGCCTTGCAGATCGTTAGGTACATGGAGCTTGCACAAAGAGGAGTCGGTCGTTGTGGACAAGGATCGTATTACTTTGTTAGGCACTTATGACATTTCAGTATTTTAACTTGGGTTTATAACAATGCTTCCGCTACTTAAACAATGTTTGGTTCCGAAACATCAATCATGTCATGATGAATTACGTTACTTACTTTGATTATTAAATGCTATGTTTGATATGATTGATGGCTTGATCCTGGTCATGTCACGCTCCCATGTCACACCCCGACCACGTAAAACAACAAATCGTGGCGGAAACGTCGGGGAGTGTTGTAACAGAATTATTGTTTCACAACCATGGTAATTAAAAGTTATGTTTTATTCATCAAGCAAAGAGTTACATAGTCTTAAATTAACTGAAACAAAGTGTTCATCACATAATTAAACTAGTTCCATCTTTATTTTAGTCTCTAAGGCATAGGTCCGCCCTAGTGTGTCACGAACATCCTAAGCAACGGCTCCTGAAAACACATGTGAAAATAGGTACGTCAGCATAAAATGCCTGTGAGATACATAGGTTTTATGAAAATTGGATTCATGACTTAAGTTTTAAGAAAATGTTTAATAAAATTTTGTCATGAACCTTGTAAATTGTTTTGTTTCGTAAATTATTTGAAAAGCGATAAGATCAGAAGGTGTGTATAAATGGAAGAATAATATATGGTTAAATGAATAACCAAGTAGTATGAGTTTGTATAAAACAGACTACTTTGTAAACCAAAGTCTTAAAATATGTTGTTGTGTAAAATGTACAAGTCCAAAAGTAGTCAACAAATGTTATGTATGGTAAGCAAAGTGTAGTCACATAAACCAAATGTAAAGATGTACAAAACAAGGTACTTTGAATATATCAGAAGTTATGTTTTGCAAAGTAAAAGCATGTTTTATTGATAATAACATTTATGTGGTAAGTTAAACGCATACATTCAAGCCTTGAGACAGACGGATAACCCTAAGTCAAGGTTATCAAAAGAAATGTTTTCGGATTCAGTCATTCCTTACACCCAAACAAACCTAGGATGTCAGGAACGGGATTTGTCAAGTCCTATGGTACCATTACTTACTACCGAGCGGCGTAGCTAATGTTAATGAACGTATATAAGTCCCGTTTGCACAAACCAAATGTTATACCAAATGTAAGCATGTTATATGAAAACAATGTACTAAGTATGCTAAGTAAACATACATAGCAAAACAATATAATGTAAATCATGTACTATAAGTGTACTAATGAACATAGCAAGTATATGACATGAAAATAGGAAAGCATGAAAGTAACAAGTAGGCACATGTGTTTTACCCCAAAACATTGGAAAACAGTAAGAGAGGGGTCTATGTACTCACAGTAGTGCGTCTTGAATCGAATCTCAAACCCTGTCCGCTACATGACAACCTACAACGTACTAATGTCTATTAGACGAGCGGGTCGTGCCTTGGCTTAGAGTTTAGTATTTTGGGTCACGTTTCTTATATTGTTCCGTGTGGTAATTATTTGTTAAAATAGTTAATGTTTTAACTTAATCATATGACATGTTGGGATATTTGTTCATTCAATGTTCTAGTAAACTTTTGTCTAGAATATATTTACTAAGTGTTGGATTTTCGGAAAATTTCGGCAGAGTATCCTCTGTAAATAGAGGTGTCCATGCTTTAATTGCATATCATTTTCTTTTATATAAAACCAATAGTTCTTTTTCAATCACCAAACCGACATATCGACAAACAAAACGTTGCATACTTCATTTCAGCTTTATAACTCGAAACCGGACTGTTTTCGAGGATTTTTATAAAATAGTTAGCCTTTTCTAAAAATCACCAAATTTTTACAGAATATGACATATGTTCCAAAATTTATTGTGTAAAAATATCAAAGTCCAATTCGTTACCCATATTTTATAAAAAATCATTTTCTCGACTGCAATCAGATTTGTTACCTTCTGATCGCAGTTTACGGAAATATTCACTAAAAATCAACCGTAAGTCCGTTTGACGAAATTCCAGTTGGAGGGTCGTCCTGACAACGGTGTCCATCTACTGTAAAAATTTCATGAGTTGATTTTATTCAGGTCTTATGTTGTGACTCCGAAAATGTCACACTTTTTCTGCCATAAAAATGCAGCTTGAGCTGCTGTCCAAAAATAACCCTTTAAAAATAGTAAACGATCTCGAAAAATTATGATTCCAGTGCCATTTGTTTGCTTATTCCAAAATACTCATTTTAGGCTTTAGAAAATCCACTTTTCGACTTAAAATGATCCAGTTACAGCCTGTTGAAGTTGGCTGGAAATGTAAATCAGCACGTTTCTTGTTCATATTTCTTGTTTAAACTTTTTTAGTGTTCTTGCAAATTTCATCATACTACATATCTTGACTAAGAACAAAATGAAGCAAGGTGTAAGACTTACTACTAGCACAAAGCTAGGGTAGAAATTCTAGTGTGAAGATGATGGGAAGCTTGAATCACTAGAGAACACCTTGAGATCACCCTTGAATCTTCACACCACTTGAAGGTTGCTAGAAATAGTGATGAACATGAAGAACAAGAGTTTGAAGGTTTGAAGATGGAGAGAGAGAGAGATGGGGGACGGTTGGGAGGGAGGAGAGAGAGAGGTGATTGTTGAGTGAAGTGTTGTGGGGAGTATGGTGGTATTTATAGGCAAAAAAAAGGAATCTAACAAGATCTTCCATGATTACAAAAATCTCAAGGAATCCAAGAAAGATCAAATGTAATCATTTCAACATCTATCAAGAAATTTGGTGGGTCCCTCTTGATATGGCCGAAATTTTGATGGGGGAGGGGGTCCATGTGTAAATTTTTATATAAATATGCCATATGTAGGCTAAAACGGGTGTTTAACTAGATACCGGGTATTTTATCTAGCGTTTAAATCCCGATTTATGGCGTTCTAAATTATTTTTATTACTTTACAAAAATAAACCTACCAAAATATTGTTGGAATAAAATTTCAGTTGCCAAGACTGGCTGCGTTGTCTGCGTTTTGCAGTAGAAGCACTGTGTCGCGCAGAAACACGCGGTACGCGCTTAAACTTGAAAAATTAGCGTTTTTAGGCGTTTTAATTCATTTTTCAACACGGACCTGATAAAAATAAAGTTTTTAATCATAACAGAATATTTTTGGGATTTAAATATTATTCGGGCGGTCACCAGCGTTAGTTTCGCAGTTTTGTCGTAAATAGTCCTTTAGTTCAAATGAACATGTTTTTGCCATACAGAATCCTTTGGAACTTATTTCTAAGTTATGTAAAGGATATTTAAGGTATGTTAAGCTTACGTCATAGTTCCGGAGTGTACGTTGCGTTAAACTGATTGCGTTTATGCACCAGTTATGCATATAACTCTCTAGAAAGCGATTTAAAGCTTGAAATCGGAGTCGAATCAAATTGTAAAATCATCAAACATAAATACACACATAATAACACCAAAGCACATTGTTTTATTGATAATTCACATTGTTTTACATTATACGACGCTTACAGAACACAGTTGTCACAGTCTCCCCTACTTTAGGAAATTTCGTCCCGAAATTTTATTTAGAGGAAACTTGTGAAAACAAATGCGGATATTTCGCCTTCATCTGGTCCTTACGTTCCCAAGTAAACTCAGGGCCACGTTTGGATTCCCAGCGAACCTTGACCAAATGAATCCGTTTGTTCTTCAACTGCCTGAATGTACGGTCCACTATCTCCACAGGTTTCTCGACAAAATGCAGTGTTTTATCAACACGTATTTCGTCAAGCGGTATGTGGAGGTTCTCGTCAGCTAAACACTTTTTGAGATTGGACACATGGAAGGTTGGGTGAACGTTTCCAAGTTCAGGAGGTAACTCAAGTCTGTAGGCTACCTTACCGATTCTTTCAACGATCTTGAATGGTCCAACATATCTAGGTGCAAGTTTTCGTTTCTTTCCAAATCTGATCACACCTTTCCAAGGTGAGACCTTAAGTAATACACGATCACCGACTTGAAATTCCAAGGGCTTGCGTTTTAGGTCCGCGTAACTCTTTTGACGGCTTCGAGCTGTCTGTAAGTTATCACGAATTTTCTTTACCTTGTCAGTTGTCTCCAGAATGAGGTCAGGTCCAGTAAGTTGAGCTTCACCTATCTCATTCCAGCAGACGGGTGAACGACATTTTCGACCATAGAGAGCCTCGAAAGGAGCCATGTTGATGCTGGAGTGATAACTGTTGTTGTAGGAAAATTCAATCAATGGAAGATGTGAATCCCAACTACCACCAAAGTCGATCACACTAGCTCTAAGCATATCCTCCAAAGTCTGGATTGTTCTTTCAGTTTGGCCATCTGTTTGTGGATGATAGGCTGTGCTCAGATTGAGTTGGGTCCCCATGGCAGATTGCATGGTTCTCCAAAATCGAGAAGAGAAGCGAGCATCCCTATCAGAAATAATGTTCAAAGGAACACCATGTCGAGATACAATTTCATCCACATAGATTTTAGCTAACTTTTCAGCAGAAAAATCCTCACGAATTGGCAAGAAATGCGCTGATTTAGTAAGACGATCCACAATTACCCAGATGGCATCATGACCTTTCTTAGTGCGCGGAAGTTTAGTAATGAGATCCATAGCGATGTTTTCCCATTTCCAAACTGGAATCTCTGGTTGCTCTAAAAGACCAGAAGGATGTTGGTGTTCAGCTTTGACCTTAAGAAAAGTAAGGCATTTTGAAACATATAAGGCAATGTCTTTCTTCATACCGGGCCACCAATACCGAGTACGAAGATCCTTATACATCTTATCCGAGCCAGGATGAATAGAATAACGAGACTTGTGAGCTTCATCCATGAGCAAAGTGCGAAGATCATCTAGGCTTGGGACCCACAAACGGTCCATGAAATAATACGATCCATCGTCCTTCAGTTCAAGATCAGGCTTAATGTGATAGGGTAACTCCTTACCCATCAAGTCTTGTGAAACACAAGCATGTTGAGCCTGAGAGATGCGGGCTTGAATATCGGGTCGAGCTTGAATATCAGATTGAACACGAACACAATGAAGCTTAACACGTTCTTTACGACTCAAAGCATCGGCTACGACATTCGCCTTACCAGGATGGTAGCGAATCTCGCAGTCATAGTCGTTTAGAAGCTCAACCCAACGTCGTTGCCTCATGTTGAGTTCTTTCTGATTGAAGATATGCTGAAGACTTTTGTGGTCAGTGAAAACCACACACTTTGTACCATACAAATAGTGTCTCCAGATCTTAAGAGCGAAGACAACTGCACCCAACTCTAGATCATGAGTGGTGTAGTTCTTCTCATGCACCTTCAATTGTCTTGATGCGTAGGCTATAACTTTGTTCCTTTGCATCAGAACACAGCCAAGACCCAATTTAGATGCATCGCAATAAACGACGAAATCATCATTGCCCTCAGGCAAAGTCAGAATAGGCGCGTCACAAAGCTTCTGCTTCAAGGTCTGAAACGCTTCTTCTTGTTTAGAACCCCATTCAAAGGGCTGATTCTTCTGAGTTAGAGCAGTTAAAGGGACTTCAATCTTTGAGAAATTCTCTATGAAGCGGCGGTAATAACCCGCGAGACCAAGAAAAGAACGAACCTCAGTAGGGGTAGTAGGTGTATCCCAATCCTTAATCGCACTGATCTTGGAGGGATCTACATGAATACCTTGTTCGTCGACAATATGCCCCAAAAATTGAACTTCCTTAAGCCAAAATTCGCACTTGGAGAATTTGGCAAAAAGTTGCTCTTTCTTTAGGAGTTCGAGAGTAAGACGAAGATGTTGCTCATGATCAGCTTGCGTCTTGGAGTATATCAAGATGTCATCAATAAAAACGATGATGAACTTATCCAAATAAGGCTTGCAAACCCTATTCATCAAGTCCATGAAAACAGTAGGAGCATTGGTCAAACCGAACGGCATTACTGTGAACTCATAATGCCCATAACGAGTGCGGAAAGCAGTCTTGGGAATATCCTCTTCATGCACACGAAGTTGATGATACCCAGAACGAAGATCGATCTTCGAAAAATAAGAAGCACCCTGTAACTGGTCAAAGAGATCATCAATGCGAGGTAGGGGATATCGATTCTTGATAGTAAGCTTATTTAGCTCACGATCATCGACACACATTCTGAAGGATCCATCCTTCTTCTTGACAAAAAGAACGGGAGCGCCCCAAGGTGAAAAGCTAGGACGGATGAAACCTTTGTCAGAAAGCTCCTGAAGCTGCTTAGATAGCTCTTGCATCTCAGACGGTGCAAGACGATATGGAGCTCTGGCAATAGGATTTGCACCAGGTACGAGATCGATACGGAACTCGACTTGGCGTGTTGGGGGTAGACCAGGCAACTCTTCAGGAAACAGCTCCTGATAATCCCGAACAACAGGGATATCTTGAATAGACTTACCTTTGCCTTTATCTGCTGTAACATGTGCCAAGAAGGCCACATAGTTCTTTCGCAGATACTTCCGAGCTTGAGTACAAGACATGAGCTTGAGACTACTAGCAGGTTTCTTACCACGAACCTGTAGGGTCTTGCCTGACGAAAGCGGCACCCGAACAATCTTCTCAAAACAAACTACCTCCGCGTGATGCTTGGCTAACCAATCCATACCTACAATAATGTCGAAGCTTCCAAGTTGCATAGGTGTGAGGTCAATAGGAAAAAGATCGTCGTTAAGGTTCAATTGGCAATTGCGAAGAACAGAATCAAGAACAACAGGATTACCACTCGCAACTTCTACTGTCAAAGGCTTACCTAGTTTCGTTCTAGACACGCGAAGCAATGGCTCAAAAGATAACGACACAAAACTCTTATCGGCACCAGAATCAAAAAGAACAGATGCGGGTTGATTATTAACAAAGAACGTACCGTTAACCACTTCATTGTCCCCTTGCGCCTCTTGTGCATTCATGTTGAAGACTCGACCTCGAGCCTGAGCCTGAGCTGGATTCGCATTCACCAATCTTGGACATTGGTTACGGTAGTGTGTCAGATCCCCACAGTTATAACAAGAACCTGGTGGGTAGTGAGGTCGTGCAGCTTGACCTCGTTGTTGAGCAAGAGGCTGGGCAACTTGTTGAGCCGGGTTCTGAGCTGCCCGATTCTGATTAGCAGGAATGCGGCATGAAGCAGCAAGATGACCAGGTCTTCCACAGTTGGTACATTGACGACACTGGAGGTGTGGCTGATGATGACCGTTACACCTGTTGCACAAAGGTGCATTGCCTAGATAAGGCTTCTTGGCAAGTGGTTGTGCAGGCTGATTTGGTGCAGCTTGGGCCTGTGCGGTAACGGCGTAGTTTTGGGAAGCCTTTCGCTTCCTAGAACCCTTCGACGAACCAGAATCCTTACCCTTCTTGTTTTTACCTTTCTTGCTATCCTCTTTGTCAGACGCCTGCTTCTTACCTTTCTCCCCCTTCCTGTGCAACTTACCCTTCTGAATCTGCGACTCAGTCAATGTCGCTGCTAACTCGATCGCCTGACGGACTGTGGTAGGGTTACTACCAGTAACGATGTCTTGCACTGAGTCAGGTAGACCATCGATGTACCTTTCGATAGCCTTATCGAGTGGGGTAACCATTGTTGGGCACAACAAACTCAGCTCCTCATACCTATCGGTATATGCCCGATGCTCGCCACTATCCTGTTTCAAGTCATCAAACTCCCTTTCCAAGGCTCGCAGTTCATGACGAGGACAAAATTCCCTCATCATAAGAATCCTAAGTTCAGCCCATGTTTGTGCTAGAGCAACTTCCGCACCACGGTCTCTCATAACCCCGTTCCACCATGTAAGCGCCCTCTTCTGAAACACACTGGAAGCAAACTCGACTTTGCGATTATCAGGACACTGAACGTGACGAAAAGTATTCTCAATGCTCTCGAACCATTGAAGAAGCCCAGTTGCTCCCTCAGAACCACTAAACTTGAGCGGTTTAGCCGAGTTAAAACTCTTGAAATTGCATGGAGCGTTGTTGTTGTTAGCTTGGTTCAACTGAGCAATAAGATTTGGGAACGCAGCAGCCATCTGCTGCGCGATGATTTCCGCCAGTTCGGCATTTGGTAGCGGATTTTCGCGTCGAGGAGGCATTCTAAAAAGAGGAAACATGAGAGGAGACGGGTGAGAAGGTTTAGATGAAAAGAATGAGATGAAACAGAAATCAACAAAAGCAAAGATGGTGGTCATTCGTCCGTATCACAAAGCAGACAAACGACACACAGTGGCTAATCAAAGTAAATGGGTCAAAAAATAATGCTTCGCGAAGACATGCTCGCCTATAAGTGAACACTCACCCCAAGAGTTCCCAGGTAAGAGTGACTGGTCCGATTATGTGGATTTGTACGAACACTCTAGCCTTAGACAGAAAACTCAGGGTACAGGCATTCACTCTTCCAGTTTGCACGTGTTCACACTATTTAGAAACCAAAACTTTGACGAGATTTTGAAGACTTGGAAAGCACAAGGCCAAAATCAAACTGGAAGGGTTCAAAATTATATAATAAATCACTTGAAGAATAGAGGATTGTTTTTCAAAAATCGTTTTAGAAATCTGGGTTCTTGTTTTGATGATCACCTAAGGATAGGTGAAGTGCATGTTTTAAAATCTAAACACAAGACAACTTGTGTTGGGGTCCTAGAAAGGTTATAGTCTAGGTCAAAGCATTACTAATAACCTAATTCCCTATAACCATTGGCTCTGATACCAACTCTTCTGTCACACCCCGACCACGTAAAACAACAAATCGTGGCGGAAACGTCGGGGAGTGTTGTAACAGAATTATTGTTTCACAACCATGGTAATTAAAAGTTATGTTTTATTCATCAAGCAAAGAGTTACATAGTCTTAAATTAACTGAAACAAAGTGTTCATCACATAATTAAACTAGTTCCATCTTTATTTTAGTCTCTAAGGCATAGGTCCGCCCTAGTGTGTCACGAACATCCTAAGCAATGGCTCCTGAAAACACATGTGAAAATAGGTACGTCAGCATAAAATGCCTGTGAGATACATAGGTTTTATGAAAATTGGATTCATGACTTAAGTTTTAAGAAAATGTTTAATAAAATTTTGTCATGAACCTTGTAAATTGTTTTGTTTCGTAAATTATTTGAAAAGCGATAAGATCAGAAGGTGTGTATAAATGGAAGAATAATATATGGTTAAATGAATAACCAAGTAGTATGAGTTTGTATAAAACAGACTACTTTGTAAACCAAAGTCTTAAAATATGTTGTTCTGTAAAATGTACAAGTCCAAAAGTAGTCAACAAATGTTATGTATGGTAAGCAAAGTGTAGTCACATAAACCAAATGTAAAGATGTACAAAACAAGGTACTTTGAATATATCAGAAGTTATGTTTTGCAAAGTAAAAGCATGTTTTATTGATAATAACATTTATGTGGTAAGTTAAACGCATACATTCAAGCCTTGAGACAGACGGATAACCCTAAGTCAAGGTTATCAAAAGAAATGTTTTCGGATTCAGTCATTCCTTACACCCAAACAAACCTAGGATGTCAGGAACGGGATTTGTCAAGTCCTATGGTACCATTACTTACTACCGAGCGGCGTAGCTAATGTTAATGAACGTATATAAGTCCCGTTTGCACAAACCAAATGTTATACCAAATGTAAGCATGTTATATGAAAACAATGTACTAAGTATGCTAAGTAAACATACATAGCAAAACAATATAATGTAAATCATGTACTATAAGTGTACTAATGAACATAGCAAGTATATGACATGAAAATAGGAAAGCATGAAAGTAACAAGTAGGCACATGTGTTTTACCCCAAAACATTGGAAAACAGTAAGAGAGGGGTCTATGTACTCACAGTAGTGCGTCTTGAATCGAATCTCAAACCCTGTCCGCTACATGACAACCTACAACGTACTAATGTCTATTAGACGAGCGGGTCGTGCCTTGGCTTAGAGTTTAGTATTTTGGGTCACGTTTCTTATATTGTTCCGTGTGGTAATTATTTGTTAAAATAGTTAATGTTTTAACTTAATCATATGACATGTTGGGATATTTGTTCATTCAATGTTCTAGTAAACTTTTGTCTAGAATATATTTACTAAGTGTTGGATTTTCGGAAAATTTCGGCAGAGTATCCTCTGTAAATAGAGGTGTCCATGCTTTAATTGCATATCATTTTCTTTTATATAAAACCAATAGTTCTTTTTCAATCACCAAACCGACATATCGACAAACAAAACGTTGCATACTTCATTTCAGCTTTATAACTCGAAACCGGACTGTTTTCGAGGATTTTTATAAAATAGTTAGCCTTTTCTAAAAATCACCAAATTTTTACAGAATATGACATATGTTCCAAAATTTATTGTGTAAAAATATCAAAGTCCAATTCGTTACCCATATTTTATAAAAAATCATTTTCTCGACTGCAATCAGATTTGTTACCTTCTGATCGCAGTTTACGGAAATATTCACTAAAAATCAACCGTAAGTCCGTTTGACGAAATTCCAGTTGGAGGGTCGTCCTGACAACGGTGTCCATCTACTGTAAAAATTTCATGAGTTGATTTTATTCAGGTCTTAAGTTGTGACTCCGAAAATGTCACACTTTTTCTGCCATAAAAATGCAGCTTGAGCTGCTGTCCAAAAATAACCCTTTAAAAATAGTAAACGATCTCGAAAAATTATGATTCCAGTGCCATTTGTTTGCTTATTCCAAAATACTCATTTTAGGCTTTAGAAAATCCACTTTTCGACTTAAAATGATCCAGTTACAGCCTGTTGAAGTTGGCTGGAAATGTAAATCAGCACGTTTCTTGTTCATATTTCTTGTTTAAACTTTTTTAGTGTTCTTGCAAATTTCATCATACTACATATCTTGACTAAGAACAAAATGAAGCAAGGTGTAAGACTTACTACTAGCACAAAGCTAGGGTAGAAATTCTAGTGTGAAGATGATGGGAAGCTTGAATCACTAGAGAACACCTTGAGATCACCCTTGAATCTTCACACCACTTGAAGGTTGCTAGAAATAGTGATGAACATGAAGAACAAGAGTTTGAAGGTTTGAAGATGGAGAGAGAGAGAGATGGGGGACGGTTGGGAGGGAGGAGAGAGAGAGGTGATTGTTGAGTGAAGTGTTGTGGGGAGTATGGTGGTATTTATAGGCAAAAAAAAGGAATCTAACAAGATCTTCCATGATTACAAAAATCTCAAGGAATCCAAGAAAGATCAAATGTAATCATTTCAACATCTATCAAGAAATTTGGTGGGTCCCTCTTGATATGGCCGAAATTTTGATGGGGGAGGGGGTCCATGTGTAAATTTTTATATAAATATGCCATATGTAGGCTAAAACGGGTGTTTAACTAGATACCGGGTATTTTATCTAGCGTTTAAATCCCGATTTATGGCGTTCTAAATTATTTTTATTACTTTACAAAAATAAACCTACCAAAATATTGTTGGAATAAAATTTCAGTTGCCAAGACTGGCTGCGTTGTCTGCGTTTTGCAGTAGAAGCACTGTGTCGCGCAGAAACACGCGGTACGCGCTTAAACTTGAAAAATTAGCGTTTTTAGGCGTTTTAATTCATTTTTCAACACGGACCTGATAAAAATAAAGTTTTTAATCATAACAGAATATTTTTGGGATTTAAATATTATTCGGGCGGTCACCAGCGTTAGTTTCGCAGTTTTGTCGTAAATAGTCCTTTAGTTCAAATGAACATGTTTTTGCCATACAGAATCCTTTGGAACTTATTTCTAAGTTATGTAAAGGATATTTAAGGTATGTTAAGCTTACGTCATAGTTCCGGAGTGTACGTTGCGTTAAACTGATTGCGTTTATGCACCAGTTATGCATATAACTCTCTAGAAAGCGATTTAAAGCTTGAAATCGGAGTCGAATCAAATTGTAAAATCATCAAACATAAATACACACATAATAACACCAAAGCACATTGTTTTATTGATAATTCACATTGTTTTACATTATACGACGCTTACAGAACACAGTTGTCACATCCCAAGCGGTGGTACTCCGCGTGTGGATTTTGGGGGTGTGACACATATTGTTTAACATCAGTTAGTTAACTCAGTTACCACTTAACAGAATTACATCAGTTTACTGTGCAGGTTATCCAAGTTGGCGAAATAAAGGTTGGCGAATCACATAATTGGCGAAACACTTATTTGGCGAAACACCTGTGTTTCATCAACTACCCTTTGACGAAACAGGGTTCTATTTTGTGACTATCCTTTGGCGAAACAGCCCAGCTGTTTCGTCAAACCCTCTTGGCGGAACACTGTATTTCGTCTAACATTCCATTCCGTCAAGTAGTCAGTTACGTCAACATACAGTTACACGAAAATCATGCGGTTAGATACAGAAACCCTAATCATGGATAATAGCCGTCCTCATCATCATCAATCATACAGTAAATCATATATCACATAAATCATATATCACATAAATCATCATGAATCACAATCACGACTTATAATCTAAACACAAGAGCTCGTTAACAATCCCGAAGATCTATATCAACAAACATACGTGCAAAGATAATTCCAATAGCTGAGATCTTAGAGACATCATCAACAATCACTAATAAGCACAACCATTGCAAGATTTACAAAACCTTAATTACTCCATATACCCATAATCATCATAACCGTCACCATAAATTGATCAAGGGAAAATCAGGTTATGCCACAAGCAATTACACCAACAATCAAATCAGTAATACAGACAAATGAATCCGATCAATACACACTAATCGATTATGGGATGAACTAACGAGGATCCGGAAGAGAGACGGAGGCTGCCGATGCTCAGAGGGGTCCTAGGGTTTTCTTATTTTGCCAAAAAGTATCGAACATAGGTCTGTGCATGTGTATATACGCGTTTTACCCTACTGGGCCCGAACTGGGCTTTGGCGAAACTAATTGGGCCGGCGAAACAGAATTGGCGAAACAGGATTTCTGTTTCGTCGAGATGTTGTGTAACGAATCACACATGACTCGTCGGGTTCATTCAAGTGTTAGACAATCTAAGTTTTCTAAACAAGTTCATACACGTATCATGTAATGATCACAATACAATTCATATTAACAACAAGTGCATAGTTACAAGTCAAACAAGTCACACAGTCAAAGTCAACGTGCATTAAATACAAAGCGAAGGTCAAAAGTTCGAGTTGTCACAGACTATAATTTTTAAAGTTATAAATTTTTTTAGCAAAGATCAATGTTTTATTTAAACAAAAATTTCAATGGGCCATTTAGTTCTTTTGGTCTAAAATAAAACAAAGCTAGAAAGTCCAGGGACTATTTATAGCAAATTAAACAAAAGTTTGAAATGTACAAAGGATTTCCTTCACGCGCTTTATTGTTCGATGTCGGCAAGTTTACAACTCACCGGATCTCCTATATCTCACCCAAGATTATTGTTATCGAGTTTCCTAACTATCAACCATGAATTTATACACTAAAAAAACAAGTATTCGCTTTTATTAGCTATTATATCATCTAATTCTGGACCAAATCAATTATGTTGGAATCAAACAAGGAAATTGGATCATCCCACGATCCTTTCCAAACTCTTGGTGTCGGTGGAAAATTATTTAAATATGACCTTCCTCGCATCAAACAGACCTTATCACATCAAAGACACTCTCAACTTTTCGGTCCGAAGTCGTCTGAACCTGCAGGATCTTTGCCGGAGATCATTCTTCCTGTTGGAACTCTCGAACCCGTCTAGATCTTCGCAACCCGTAAGTGTTCGTTACATGTTTCTGTTTGGATCAACTGGGTTTCATATGTCGACTTTGCTATTCTCTGATGCATAGAATTAAGGCTCGTCGTTGTTAACCGATTTGGGAGTAGGAGAGTCGTCGTAGAGTTAGTTAAAAAAAAAAAACTTCATTTTATACAAGAATAAGACATTGTTTTACAAAGTACACATTTTATCCAAATTCATTTTTACTTGGTTATTCATTTAGTCATGCATTATCATTCATCATCATTTGATTTTCATTGATTTTCACATGGATTTACAAAGGAAAACATTTTACAAGGTTCATGACTACATTTTATTAAACACTTCTTTCAAATACAAGTCATGAATCTGCATAAACAAAAACCTATGTATCTCACAGGTATTTTTATGCTGACGTACCTATTTTTACATGTGTTTCAGGTGCTAATGCATGATGATGCTTGTGCTTCACTTAGGCGGACTCGGGCCTTAGTGACTTAAAAGACAGTTATTATGTAGTTTTAGTTGAACTCAAAGACAATGTAACTTTAAATTTTAATAATACATAACTTTAATTGCCATGGTTGTTGAAACAATAATTCTGTCGCCACTCACCTCCCCGGCGTTTTCGCTGCGGTTTGTTGTTTTACGCGGCCGGGGTGTGACAAATAGACCAAAAATCCTCATGCTGATGGGGGAGGAGGAGGAGGAGGGAAGAAAAGCAAACGGCGTAAACGCACCCAATCCTCCTCAAGTGGGTGGACAACGCGCAGCAGGTAAGCAATCTGCTGCTCTTGAGTGAGGAAGCGAACATCAGAATCAGGGGGTAATGGAAGAGGAGCTGGTGGTGTAGCAAAAGGAGACTAGCAATGACAAGGGGGAGGACGCGGAATCCTCTCCAGCTCCTGGACTCGTCGGCTCAACGCATCCTGCTGTAACTGCAGGGATATGAGTATGTCATCTGTGGTGTATCCAACATGGTAAGGATGATATGGGTCTGACACAGGCATAACATTGGGCGATGACCACAAAAATGGCTCGCCCATAGGTGCCGAAGCAGGAAAAATAGTGTGTGGGGCAGGTGTAAAAGGAGGCACAAACGGAAGAGTTGCTGTCGAAGATGGCATATGGTTAGGCTGCTGTGTGGAAGGTCCTTCCCCTGGACGGGGAGGGGGTATGTCGTGGAGGAAAGTGATGGGTAAGTTTGTGCGGTGGACATCAGATGCGTGCGGGTGAAACTGGGGAATATCAAGAGGTGCAAAAACAGGTGCAACAGGAGGAGTTACTGGTAGAACAAATGGAGGATAATCATCATCATCCTCGATCCACCCATTACGGGTGTCAGCGTATCGATGATCGACATGTGTGGCAAAAGGTGCATGGTCAATAACAGGTGGTGCAATAACGGGTGCCTCAACAACGGGTGGTGCCATGACTGGTAGATCAACGTGATCAGGCTCAGGTAAAGGATCAGGCAAAAATGCAACAGCTGGGATATCAATAAGGTCATGAGCAATGACAGGCTCTAGGCCAACTGGAACAGGCTCAGCAGGTACAAACTCGACCTCAGGATCCGGGTCGACGTCACGGGGAACGATGGGCGCAACAGACATCGCCATGTCCGAATCAGAGTCGGAGGAGCAGTGCTGCACGCCCTGGGCGTGAAGTGAAGCGGATGCTACAGACTCGAACGAGTCTGCACCAGACGGATCGGATAAGGCCTCCTCAAGAGGAGCCTCGACAGGAACAACAGGGTCAACAACGGGAACATCAGCAGGTGGGACATCGTCGTCCATCAGGGCCACACCATCCTGGTCACCCTCCGGGGGACCCTCAATGAATAAATCGATGTCATCGTCAGCTAACTCGTCAAATGGCAGATCCTCGACATGAACTACAGCGAGTGGGAGAGGAGCAGGGACCTGAATAAGAGGTAGATCCTCGTCGAAAGGACCACTAGCTAGAGGCATATCATCCCCAAAGTCCGGTAGGGAAAAAGGCTGGAAGTCGTCCTCATCAGTGCTTGTAGTATCTGACATATAAACCTCGCTCTCAGATAGGATCTCATCGTCCGAGACTACTGCCATAGGATCAAGCGTGTCTGACACTCTGGTATCCGAAGAAGAGGACATGATGTCTGTACCACAACCACACATATGCACATATATCAACATGTAATCAAATAAGCATGTAAGTCACAACAACATAAGCAAGTAATTATCCTAGTCTTCCCCAGACTAGCCCACCCAGTCTCTTAGACTAAACTCCCTAGTCTCATAGACTGAACTCCCTTGTCTCTCAGACTAACTCCCTGGCCTCTAAGACCAAACCTTCCCAGTCTCTAAGACTAACTCCCTGGTCTCTATGACCAACTCCCAGTCTCTAAGACTAATTCCCTGGTCTCTAAGACCAACTCGCTGGTCTCTAAGACCAAACCTCCCAGTCTCTAAGATTGAACCCCTCAGTCTCTAAGACTGAACCTCCCTCAATCTCTAAGACTGAACTTCCCCAGCCACTAAGGCTGAACTCCCTCAGTCTCTAAAACATGAATTTTGAAATGTGTATTTGTGCCTTTTGTTTGTAAAAATGTTTCTACCCCGGATCTGGACGTTTTGTGTATGCAATGTAAAAATGTTTTCGTGAGAGCCCTAGTGATCATAGTCTAGACTCGAGAAAGAATCCTAGTTCGCTATGATCGAGGCTCTTATACCAAGCTGTTACACCCTAGCTTTTGCAGAAGTGTGGGTTTATTTGGTGTGACTTCTTAATACCATAGCAACAATCATAACAATGCTATATGATAAAAACACAAGATGTTCATCCATTCATTAAATTTCAAAATACCACAACATCATTGTTTGAAAATGTCGATGCTTAAGATAAGTTACAAACCATACTTGTCTACAACGTATTCATGAGACACAACAAAAGATTTTAAATAAAACGTGGTTTAAAGACATGTAACCCGTCCAAGTAAGGGTAACACCTCCTAAACCTACTACCCTGGATGACATCTTTATTCAGCGCAGCCTGAAACATATGCAAACACTTGCCAGATCCCTTTAGTTTCCTGAAATACATGTAGTTTGAAAAATCAACAAAAGTTGAGCGAGTTCATGTGTAAGTGAGTATGTATAAACCTTTTCAAACAATGTATGTATGTATGTATGTATGTATGTATGTATGTATGTATGTATGTATGTATGTATGTATGTATGTATGTATGTATGTATGTATGTATGTATGTATGTATGTATGTATGTATGTATGTATGTATGTATGTATGTATGTATGTATGTATGTATGTATGTATGTATGTATGTATGTATGTATGTATGTATGTATGTATGTATGTATGTATGTATGTATGTATGTATGTATGTATGTATGTATGTATGTCCCGGTATGATTGCAAACAAGGAAAAGATCACCAATGGTTTGCAAGGCCACTGATATGTGTGACGGTGTAGGAAGACTCAAACCTAGCAAAGTTGCACCGGGCTCCCGGCTGGAAGACATAGTCACCACTATGGGCCGCCCCGGCCTCATGGGTGTGGGCTCGTTACACCCAAATAGATCTATCACTCATGCCCCTCGGTCCTACAACGAGGATTGATGGTCCCAAGTATCTGCCTACCCTATCACATGATCTATGGTTCTTTCCTAGGCTAATCATACCAATAGTATTTTAAGTATCCCTTTGTAACATGTATTTCACCCCCGAAGTAAGTAAACAAAACAGTTTAAGGAAAAGGGGGACACGAACTCACAGTAGTGTGTCTCCTGTGCTCGTACTCAAACCTTGTCAGCTACACGATAACCTACACCGTACTAATGTCTATTAGATGAACGGACCGTGCCTTGCTTTCGTAATTACGGGTTCGAGTTACGTTACTTTGATATTATTCCAAGTTATAACTTCTTGTTAAAATAATAATAATTATTTTAACTTAAGTTTTGTTTTTAGGGTTTAGGAATAATAGTTAGGCAACTATTTTGTATCCATACTTCTCAAGTACTTTATATGCGCATTTCCTTCCCAAGGATGGGGGTATTTATACATGTATATTTGTAGTTTCAAAAATATATTTTAAGTCCCATTTAGGAAAAATATATTTAACTTATTTGTCCAACAATAACGTATTCCCAAAATATATGTATTCTTCCCAAAAATAATATATTTTTACTTCTTTAGTTTCCAAAATAATATCTTACCAAAAATATATGTGTAAGAGTATTTTGTGGATGATTTCGTAAGTTACGTTTTCGCGTTTCGTTTTACAATACCAAGTGTGTAACTTAAATATTTGTTCCGTGGGATTTTTGGTATTATTTTGGAGTTGTAATTGTCAAGGTATTTTGTAAAGTTATATTATTTTATCCTAAAATAATATACTAGTTCACAAAAGATACAAATGTTCACACAAGTGTATTAGTATAAAATTTATATTCTAAATATATATTTATCCATTTTTATTTACAAAAACCACCCTCCGATACTTGGTATTTTTGTAACAAGACTATGGCGAAGTTTATTTTAAAAAGCAAAGTCAAAAATATCTTTGTAAACACTTGTTAGAAAAATATTTTCTAAGTGTCGGAATTTTAGAAAAATTTCGCCAGAGTTTCCTTTGTAAATGGAGGTGTCCATGCTTACAAGCATATCATTTTCTTTTCAAAATTTCATTCAAGAATCATCAACCAACAATATAAAATCTTTACTTAACAATCTTGTTAAAAACAAGCATAATTTCCTACCTCATGAACTTGAAAGTATATAAAAATGTGTAGTAACTTACTAGTGTATTTAGTAAGTCTTGTATCCCTTTGAAGTGTGATAGCTTCTTTAAAAACTCCATTTTTAAAGAATATGGATCTTTACAACTTATGTTCATATTTTCTAAAAATGCTTCTTCATGTATTTTTCTTGTTACACATGTGTTTCTTCACTTTGTTAACCACCAAAAATGATGTATATTTATGTAAGAACCAAGATTCAGTAAACTTGTATTTTTTTAACTTGGTTTCTTGGTAAATCATACTTGGAATATTTAGATTTACAAGATTTTAAACTTACTTTGTTCATCATCCTTGCAAAAACATTATATTCATTCAAGTTCATGACTTTAGTGAGGATGATCCATAACCTTTAACATGTTCATCCTCTCATCTTGCTAGATTATGTTTTTAATCATGATCTAGCAAGACTACGTGATGATCAACATCATTTCTACAAACAAACAATAATCAACAAGCATATCAACCCTAAAACAACATGATTTCTTCATGCTTTAAGCTTACGTTAAGGTTTCATTCTCTTGTTTCATAATGTTCTTTAAGTTTATCATAATTTATCCTACTTTAACCACTTAAATAAGATGTAAAATGAAGGGATTCAAGTTCTTACCACTAGCTCAAGGCTAGGGATGTTCAAGAGAAGAAAAGTGGTGGTTAATAGCAAACAAAGAAGGTCCTTGAACTCCCGAAAGCTCCTAGCTTCCTTGTATGACCTTTATCACCTTTGTATGCTTGTAGAATGGATGAAGCAAGATTGAATGATGATGATGGTGGTGTGGTTTGGGTTCGGCCGAACCAAGAGAGAGAGAGAAGAAAATGATGGTGTTGAGTGATGAAGATGATATGATTGAATGTCTAGGGGATTTACAATAAAAACTTCCAACATCTTATTAACTAATGTATCTTATGTTTCATAAGTACTTAACAAACCCAATAAACAATTCAAGAAAATCAAGGGTGGGGTGCCACCCTTGTAACCGTATGGTGGGGGGGGGGGTTGTTTAGTTGAGTTTCAACTATGTTGATTAGTTTAGGGTTGTAATGTAAGTGATTTAGTTAAGTGTTTAGATGTTATGTAATAATATAGTGTGTTATGATGTTCGGGGAGCATAGCTAGCTTAGTAAAAGTGAAACAATGTGTTTAACAATATTTTTGTGTTTCGGGTAATGTCCGGTTGGTCGGTTGGATTCCATTCCGTTAAAGTGCTAAGTTATTCCATAAGGTGTCCTTTATGTAAATTTTAGTGACACTTTTAATTCCCAACACTTAGGAAAGCATACAGGACCATTTTGTCATATTTTTGCAAGTGACTAGCATATTAAAATGCTGAATTTTGTTAATAGATGCAGAATTTTGCATTTTAAGTGGGTTTTAGGCACTTTCCCGCACCTAAACTATCACCTAGTGACGCAGTTTCAAGGTCCTCACTTCCCTACACTCCATACTAGTGTAGTATCTTGTCTCTGGCTCATACTGGCCTCAGTATACTGTCTGTCTATGTGCTGGCATTATCAGCATGTTTCTAAATTATCCGCTCACCGTGCTAACTGTGCTTTGTGCATCAAGTTTGTCACTAAAGTTTGTATGTGATAAATGGAGTGACAGTATGAAATGTGATGCATATGTATGTATGTATGTAACAGAAACCAGATAGCAGTTTAATCATCAGTTGTAATCAAGCACATCCATTAAGCACAAATTAATAATTAGTTAATTGTACGGACCTGCAATTGTGAGGGTTGTCACAAAAAGCACTTAGGATAAGTTTCGTTTTAGTATGTAGGCTTTGTTAAACCATATTACATAAGTTCTTACACTTATTTGGTTTACGAACCCTCATTCTACCCGATCCTCCGAATAGGTCCGTTTATTAACGTAGTTACCTATATTAGGTGCCGTTTGATTCCGTGATCTTCTAGCATTGCTTGGTGGTTACCTTAGGACTTCTGAGCAATCTCAAGTGAGTACATAGACACATCTTTTACTGTTTTTCAAACATTTTGGGGTGAAACACATGTGCCTACTTGTTACTTTCGTGCTTTCCATGTTTTCATATCGTATACTTGCTATGTTCACTAGTACGCTTATAGTACATGATTTCATTATGTTTTGCTATGTATGTTTACTTAGCATGCTAGCACATTGATTTACATTACATTATTTTGCTATGTATGTTTACTTGGCATACTAGCACATTGACTTACATCACATTTCTGCTATGTGTGTTGACTGAGCATGCTAGCACATTGATTTACATGACTTATCTACTTTGTATGTTAACTTAGCATACATAGTACATTGTTTTACATTACATATCTGCTATGTATGTTTACTGAGCATGCTAGCACATTGATTTACATGACTTTTCTGCTTTGTATGTTAACTTAGAATACTTAGTACATTGTTGAATGTATGCGTTTAACTTACCGCATAAGTGTTTGTATCAGTAAAACATGCATTTATTTTGCAAAACATGACTTTTTGATTTATTCAAAATACTTTGTTTTGTACATTTTTACTTTTGGTTTGAGTAATCACATTTTACTTACCATACATGACTTTTGTTTACACATTACATGATTTACATTTAGAGTTGACTTACACATGAACATTTTGACTGTTGGTTTGAACATTACATCTTGGTGGTTTGTTTGTTTAAGTGATTTACATAACGAGGCGACATGTAATATGATAAAAGAATGGTGGATAAGCCGCTGGTACTTTCTATATATAAGTGCTTTTATGGTATTGCATATCGTAGCGTTATTTAAACCATTTCAGTTTAGACATATTACACATACAACATATTTTCACTTAAACATTGTTTTAAAAATGACTTAAATTATACAAACTCATTTTTACTTGGTTATTCATTTAACCATACATTATTCTTTTATATATATACATATCAGCTGATTTTATTATCGCTTTTCAAATGATTTACAAAAGAAATTACTTAACAAGATTCATGACTAATTTTTATTAAACATTTTCTTTAAACCTAAGTCGTGAATCCTATTTTCACAAAACCTATGTATCTCATAGGCATTTTTATGCTAACGTACCTATTTTCACATGTGTTTTCAGGAGCCGTTGCATAGGATGTTCGTGACACACTAGGGCGGACATGTGCCTTAGAGACTTAAAATGAAGATAGAACTAGTTTAATTATGTGATGTACTCTTTGTTTCAAGACAATACAATTCTTTTGTTTGATTAATAAAATATAACTTTGAATGCCATGGTTGTGAAACAATAATTCTGTTACAACACTCCCCGACGTTTCCGCCACGATTTGATGTTTTACGTGGTCGTGGTGTAACAGGATCCTTTACAGTCCGTTTGTAATACTTTGATATTACTATATATTCGGTTTGCAATGTGATTCATCTTTTGCTTCCGCTGTGCATTTAAATTGTGTTGTTTGACTATGATGATATCAACTACGTCAGGATACTCCCCACCGGACCCATCGGTAATACGTGGAAATATCGGGGTGTGACACTACGCAACTACAAGTGCTCTTTGACAAGGGTTTCATTCGTCCTAGCTCTTCGCCCTGGGGAGCTCCAGTCTTGTTTGTGAAGAAGAAAGACGGTACCTTCCGAATGTGTATTGACTATCACGAACTAAACAAGGTGACCATGAAGAATTGTTATCCTCTTCCGCGTATCGATGACCTATTCGACCAGCTGCAAGGGTCTAGCTACTACTCTAAGATTGATCTGAGATCGGGCTATCACCAACTGAGAGTCAGAGACGAGAACATCTCCAAGACAACATTCAGAACTCGTTACGGGCACTACGAGTTCCTAGTCATGCCTTTTGGGTTGACCAACACACCTGCGGTCTTCATGGATCTCATGAACCGAGTGTGCAAACCTTACCTGGATAAGTTCGTTATTGTTTTCATCGACGACATCCTGATCTATTCTAAGAGTCGGGAGGAACACGAGCATTATCTGCGACTTATACTGGAACTTCTTCGAGCGAAGCAGCTTTATGCCAAGATTTCGAAATGCGACTTTTGGCTTCGAGAAGTACATTTCCTGGGCCACGTGGTAAACGAGGATGGGATTCATGTTGATCCATCCAAGGATGACTCGATCAAGAACTGGCCTGCACCCCGTACACTAACAGAAATCCACCAATTCTTGGGTTTGGCAGGTTACTACAAAAGATTTATCAAGAATTTCTCAAAGATTACGCAACCTCTCACTACACTAACACAGAAGGGTGTCACCTATCGTTGGGGTGATGCACAGGATCTGCGTTTCAACACTTAAAGGAGAAACTCTGTAGCGTACCTATTCTCTCGTTACCTGAGGGCACAGATGATTTTGTGGTCTATTGCGACGCGTCAATCCAAGGACTTGGTTGTGTGTTGATGCAACGTGAGAAAGTCATTGCTTATGCGTCACGCCAACTTAAGGTTCACGAAAGGAACTACACTACCCACGACCTGGAGCTGGGAGCTGTTGTTTTCGCACTCAAGATATGGAGGCATTACCTGTACGGTATCAAGTGCACCACCTACACCGATCACAGGAGTCTCCAGCATATCTTCGAGCAGAAGGAGTTGAACATGCGACAACGTCGATGGGTCGAACTTCTGAATGATTACGAATACGCAATCAAGTACCATCCAGGCAAAGCCAATGTTGTGGCTGACACCCTCAGTCGAAAGGAGAGTAAACCTAAGCGTGTGCGTGCGTTACAGCTTACTATCCACTCTAGTCTTCCCGCTCAAATTTGTGATGCTCAGGTCGAAGCATTGAAGGCAAAGAACATAAGGGCTGAGTCCCTACGAGGATCGAAGAAACGGTTAGAACAAAAGGAAGACGGCGCTTACTACGTGACAGGGCGCATCTTGTTCCATTTTATGGTAATTTACGTGAGCTTGTGATGGATGAAGAACACAAGTCTCGTTACTCAGTACATCCTGGTTCGGATAGATGTACCACGATCTCAAGACTACGTACTGGTGGCCCCACATGAAAGCTAACATAGCAACCTATGTTAGTAAATGTTTGACTTGTGCTAGGGTCAAAGTTAAATACGAGAAACCATCAGGCCTACTTCAACAACCAGAGATCCCGACTTGGAAATGGGAGCAAATTTCCATGGACTTCGTTACTAGCCTACCTAGATCTCAACGAGGAAACGATACTATTTGGGTGATAGTGGATCGATTGACAAAGTCTGCACACTTTCTGGCTATCAAGGAAACGGATAAGTTTTCTACTTTAGCAGACGTTTACCTGAAGGAAGTAGTTTCAAGGCACGGGGTGCCAAACTCCATCATATCTGATTGTGACGCGCGTTTTACCTCTGAGTTGTGGCAAGCGATGCACAAATCCTTTGGCTCTCGATTAGACATGAGTACAGCATATCATCCGTAGACGGATGGGCAGTCTGAGCGCACTATCCAAACTCTTGAAGACATGCTTCGAGCATGTGTAATTGACTTTGGTAACGGTTGGGAAAAGCACCTACCCCTGGTAGAATTTTCGTATAACAACAGTTACCACAATAGCATTCAGGCTGCTCCATTCGAGGCACTGTACGGACGGAAGTGCCGATCACCTCTTTGTTGGGCAGAGGTTGACGACAGCCAAATCACTGGCCCAGAACTCGTCATAGACACAACAGAGAAGATTGCTCAGATAAGACAACGAATGGCGGCAGCTCATGACCGTCAGAAAAGCTATGCTGATAAGCGCAGGAAACCACTCGAGTTCCAGGTTGGGGATCGAGTGCTACTTAAAGTCTCACCTTGGAAGGGTGTAGTTCGCTTTGGCAAACGAGGTAAGCTGAATCCATGCTATGTTGGACCTTTCGAAATCATTGAGAAAATAGGCAGGGTGGCCTACAAACTGAATTACCTGAAGAACTCAGCGGAGTTCACAACGTGTTCCATCTGTCGAATCTGAAGAAGTGTCTGTCAGATGAGACCCTCATAGTTCCTCTCAAGGAACTCACCATCGATGATCAGCTACGATTCGTCGAGGAACCAGTAGAGATTATAGATCGAGACGTTAAGATTCTTAAGCGTACTAGAATACCCCTTGTTCGAGTTCGTTGGAACTCCCGTCGTGGCCCAGAGTTTACCTGGGAACGAGAAGACCAAATGAAACACAAGTATCCCCAGTTGTTCGAGAAAAGTACAACCACTACTGAGGCTGAAGCTATTGCGGAATTTCGGGACAATATTCTAAACCAACGGGGGAAGGATGTGACACCCCAGGAAAACCAGGAAACCATGCAACCTAACTAGCTTCTTCAGTAACTAAGTGTTAAATTTCGGGACGAAATTTCTTTCAACTTGGGGATGATGTGACAACTCGTATTTTCAGAACCTTTCGTTGTACTTTGATGTAACTTGTTTGAATAATATGTAATTACGTGATACGTGGTTTTAATAGAATGATTGTTATGTTATGTGATTATGTGTGTAATCTATGTATTTAATGTAGCTGCACAACAATAGCCCAATCGTACAAGGTCATTCGGACCACACTCCTTGTACTCGAAACCCAAGGGCAGCCCATGAGGGGATCGGCCCACTCCCTTAGTTCGAATAACACCTAGTGTGTTAGTATAAATTCTACACTTCACCAAAACACACAAAGTTTAGCAAACCCAAAATCTCTCTCCCTCCCTCTCGAAGCCGACGGCCCCACCCCTCTTTCTTGAAGACCTTCTTGTTCGAATCATCCTTGTTCTACCTTTTAACCGGTTAGTGTTTCATGGTTATTGTTTTGTTAGATGATATTGTGATTTATATGTTCCTACATGATGATTTACGAATGATATATGATTGATTATGATATGAATTCATGAGGTTAGTGTTCATGTAAATCGGCCCGCATGTGTAATATGTTAGTTCAATATAGAGTTGATGATCATATAATGAAAATAACGATCTAGAACTGAATGAAGGTAATCGGCCATATGTGTTTGGATTCGGATGTTTTGGTTGTGGTGTTATGATTAGGATGTATGCTAGAAATCAAGAACCGGAACCGTGCAAATATGTTTAAATGATTATGGTTGTTGTTCATGTTTGAATGATGAATTAAGGATCTTGATTTGATGTGATGATGATGAGTTGTTATATGATTAACTAGGGTTCATAAGAATTGATTTGTAAATGTTTAGTTTGATCAATTGTTTGCATGATTGGAAACTGTTATTTTGATTCAATGAATGCAAAATAGGAAACTGTTGAATGATTGAAACTGATTGCATGAAATTAGGGGATTAGACAACTAATCGCACAAGACCACCCTTGATCACACAAGATCTTATCGGATCGCACAAGGGACTAGTCGCACAAGACAGTCGCACAAGCTTGGTGCAACTGTTTAGAGCTCACAGTACAACTCAGTTATGCACAATCGCACAAGGTATTGTGGATCGCACAAGATATGTCAATCGCACAATACCTTGGGCCACACAGTATGTTAAATTATGTTATGATGTTGGGCCGAACAGCCCAATATCCAGACACACAAGCTGTTCCGGGTCGTACAAGGTTAAATGGACCGCACAAGATGATTTTTGTATATTTGTTTGGGCCAGGTACATGTTGGGTTGTTTATGTTATTGGGCTGGGTTGTTTCAGTCGCACAACCCATTGTGAGTCGCACAAGTTGTGCTGAACACACAACAGGTTGGGCTGGATACTATTGGGCTTCAATTAGTGAATCGCACAAGACTATTGGGCCATAGAATTATGCGAGCCCAATCATTTGAGTTGCACAAGTTAGGATATGTTATGTACTTGACTGTTAACGTGTTGCATGTGTTTGCCATTATCATTACGTGTTGTAACCTATGTGCACTACTTGAACCTAGACCTAACTTGTATGGTAACCATGTTAGGACGTGGTTAACCACATATAGCTCAAGTGACCTTTTCGTGTATCTGTCGAGCTAACCTAAGGTGAGTTCACACTTTCTATAAGGCGTGGGATTCCCGGAGGTTTGGGAATGGGTTAATAAACTAAAACGGAACCTGCATATTCTCCTTGGTTAGAATATGTACCTCCATCCTCCATGGGAAGGATAACAACATTAAACCTGCGTATTCTCCTTGGGTAGATTATGTACCTCCATTCCTCCGTAGGAAGGATGACAACATATAACTTACTAGACAAAATTCTATCATGAAGTCCCTTATTTTTATATCGACTTAATCGCCGGGCCAATGGCGAGGGGGTCATTAGTTAATAGCGTTATTAGGGTTGACAAGCCTCACACCGTGCCAAGAGGACGGGCGTGTACTAATGGATCTGGGCACTTAGTCAATGATGATAGACATCGACGTAGGGCACAACTTTCTCAGTCAGTTTTCGATATGGTAACGGGTCTAGTGGTTAACATGGGGAAGCCCCCACTGGTTATGGTTTGGGAAACAAGGAACTGGTTAACACATGGTTTTCGAAAGAACTTATGGTTTTTGGAATAACTTTAAAATAAACACCAACTGTGAACTCGCTCAACTTTGTTGTTGATTCGTTGCTACATGCCTTGCAGGTCGTTAGGTACTTAGAGGGAGCTTGCACGCGAAGGAGAGGTCATTGTGGGACATGGACTGTTGAGTTCCATGTCACACATTTGAACATTGAAATTGATGTTTTGGTTTTACACTTTATGCTTCCGCTGATAACTTGAATTTGGTTAATTTGTTTTGGACACCAATTATATTGTGGTTGGTTTTATCTTTACTATTATACATTGTTTAATATGATTGGTGGCTTGATCCTGGTCGTGTCATGCCTCCTGCGGTGAGACTCCGCTAGTGGAATTTGGGGGTGTGACAACTTGGCCTAAGTCTACGGGGCCCGCATAAACTCCCCAGATCAGCAAAACAAGCTGATTTCAATCAGCAGCTGGGTTTTTGGGTTTGCACATGGTTTTTAAACAATCTATGGGCTATTTTGGGGCACCCATGGTATTCTAAAACCATAGGCACACACGTAAGGCCAAGATCGAAGCTCGGTTTTCAATGAACGATCTTAACGATTACCCGGAATCTATAAATACCCCAAGTTTTTCATTTGCAACTCACCTTGATCTGATCAAATTCTCTAAGCTGGAGTTTATACACTTCATACCTGAGAATTTTAAGATCAAATCTTCATCGCTTGGACCTCTTGTAAGCTTCTTTCGTTTTTTATGCGTTTTTAAGCGTAAAAGTCAAACAATGTTTGACTTTCTACTTTGACCAGTCAATGGTCAACACAAAGTTCGTTTGAACTTCGCAACGTGAGCGTAATCATGATGGTCATAGTCCTTTGTGACTATACCTACTGATTACCACGTTATTTAGGCGTAGTGACGAGTCATAGTTTCGGTCAAAATGCGTATTCTTGCGTATTTTGCAACCAAACTATTTTTAGGTATCAAGACCCTTTGTTTTGATATCAAACTTGTTTTCTAACTTTGTTAAACATGTTTTAACATGTTTAACTCGTCACTTTAGGTTTAGTGCTTATAGGGTCGTAAGATAAGCGGTCTAAACAACCGCTTAGACTTTCGAACCCAACCCGTTTGGTCGATCATTAGGATCCGACCAAACATGTAATGTGACCATAGTTGTATAGGGAATAACCTTCCGAGGTTATACCTTATGGTCACTTCGTTTTAGTAGTTATATGATAGGTAATTTATATGCCTTATGAAATGACCAAAATGCCCTTTTTACGCATAAATTCATTTTAAGCATATGTAACCTAAATTTTTATATCTAAACTGATTAGGCAACATTATTAGGCATGTTAAAGTATATAATACCTATCATAGGACTAGTTAGGCGGTCCGAACGCGTTTTACGCGAACGACGCGTTAAAGTAGCATAAGCTTCCTAAATGGGTCGTAATGGGTCGTAAGCACTTAGGTTAGGTTTCGATTTAGTATGTAGGCTTTGTTAAACCATATCATATGTGTTCCAATACTCATTTGGTTTACGAAACCTCATCCTATCCGATCTTCCGATTTAGGTCCGGTTATTTATGTAGTTATCTATATTAGGTGCCGTTTGATTCCGTGATCCCTCTAGCTTTGCTTGGTTGTTATTCAAGACTTCTAAGCACCCTCAAGTGAGTACATAGTCCCCCCTTTTACTGTTTTTCAAACATTTTAGGGTGAAACACATGTGCCTACTTGTTACTTTCATGCTTTTCATGTTTTTATATCATATGCTTGCTATGTTCATTAGTACACATATTGTACATGATTTCTTCCATGTTTTGCAATGTATGTTCACTTAGCATGCTAGCACATTGTTTTACATTGCATTTCTGTTGCATATGTTTACTCAGCATATGGACACATTGTTTTACATTGCATTTCTGTTGCATATGTTTACTCAACATATGGACACATTGTTTTACATTGCATCTCTGTTGCATATGTTTACTCAGCATATGGACACATTGTTTTACATTTCTACTTTGTATGTTCATTTAGCATATTAAAGTACATTATTTTCATAAAACATGCTTACATTTGGTATGGCATTTGGTTTGTTTAACGGGGCATAAATACATTCATTAACACCGATCATGCCGCTCGGTAGTAGGTAGTGGTACCATAGCACTGACAACTCCCGTTCCTGAAATCCTAGGTTTGTTTGGGTGGAAGGAATGACCAAATCAGAAAATATTTTTGGTAGACCTTGACATTGTTCTAGGGTTTACCTTACAGTCTCAAGGCTTGGATGTAGATGTTAGAACATTACCACATAGATGTTTGTATTAGTAAAGCATGCATTATTTTACAAAACATAACTTTTGATTATGGTTTATCAAATGCACTGTTTTGTACATTTCTTTCTTATAGGTTTGAGTAAATGCTTTTAATCACTAAATGCTTTTATTCACTATACATTACATTTGATTAATACATGAACATTTTTGACATTGGTGGTTTGTTTGGTAAATGATTTAAATAACGAGGTGTGTGTAATATGATAAAAGCATGGTGGATACGCCGCGGGTACTTCCTATATATAAGTGCTTTTATGGTATTACATATCGTAGCGTTATTTAAAATATTTCAATTTTGACATAATACATTTTACACTTGTAGCATATCTTCATGAAACATTGTTTTACAAACAACTTATTTTGTATCACTGTTTATATGATTTATAAAAGAAAACATTTTACAAGGTTCATGACTAACTTTTGACAAACATTTTCTTTAAACTTACAAGTCAGGAATCCTAAATCAATAAAACCTATGTATCTCACAGGCATTCTTATGCTGACGTACCTATTTTCACATGTGTTTTCAGGAGATGATGTGTAGCATTGATCAAGATACACTTAGGCGGACTTGGGCCTTAGTGACAATAAAAGATACAAGACTAGTTAATTATGTTATGTTCATTTGTTTTTAAGACACTGTAACCTCTATCAATTCAATAAAACAAAACTTTAATTTTCCATGTGTTATGAAACAATGATTCTGTTACAACACTCCCCGACGTTTCCGCCACGATTTGTTGTTTTACGTGGTCGGGGTGTGACAGAAGAGTTGGTATCAGAGCTCATGGTTATAGGGAATTAGGTTATTAGTAATGCTTTAACCTAGTCTATAACCTTCCTAGGACCCTAACACAGTTTACTTGCGTTTAGATTCTAAAACAATACCATCACCTATCCTTAGGCGACAACCACAACAAGAACATAAATCTCTAATCCGCTTCGAAAACCAATCATCTGTTCTAGGATGATTGATTACTAGATTTTGAACCCTCTAAGTTTTCAAAATCCCGTCAAAGTTGGGTCTTATAATGTGAACACGTGCAATCTGGAAGGGTGGATGCCTGTACTCTGAGTTTTCTATCTAAGGCTAGAGTGTTCGTACAAATCCACATAATCGGACCAGTCACTCTTACCTGGGAACTCTTGGGGTGAGTATCCACTTATAGGCTAAAGCATGTCTTCGCGATGAATTAATATGACTTGATTACTTTGATTAGTCACCATCTCATATGTTTGCCTTAGGTAACAAACAAATTATCGCAATTTTTATGCGTTGTCCTTCTGTTTTGATTATCCGATAACATTTCACTTGTTTCTTCCTTTGTCTTTCATTTCTTCTAGAATGTCTTTTCATCGCAACGACGCTTAGATATCTGAGCAGACTACCAAATTTGCCCAGCGAATAGGCGAAGTAGTCCTGAAGACTGTTGAATTAGCTGTTGCCATGGCTCATCTCACGATGAAGCTACTCAAGAGACACCGAAGGAAACAAAAGCCAAGCCTTCACCAAAACCAAAGAAACGTAAAGCTTCAAAGAATCCCGCAGCTGTTGCACCAAAACAGGCAGGACCTAGCCAGGTGGCAGCACCACCAGCCAAGAAGCTGTACAAGGGAACTGCTCCATGGTGTAAGCGATGCAACCGTCATCATCTGAATCACCTACCCTGTTTCAAATGTACCTACTGTGGACGATGGGGACATGTCACACCCCGACCACGTAAAACAACAAAACGTGGCGGAATCGTCGGGGAGTGTTGTAACAGAATCATTGTTTCATAACACATGGAAAATTGAAATGTTGTTTTATTGATATAAAGAGTTACAATGTCTTAACAAACAAGAAGTAAAACAAAATTTAACTAGTCTTGCATCTTTTATGGTCACTAAGGCCTCGTCCAATCCTATGTGAGCAGACATCAATATCATCATCAAATATCATCAATTATTGTACCTGAAACACATGTGAAAGTACGTCAGCATAAAAATGCCGGCGAGTACATAGGTTTTATGAAAAATAGGATTAATGACTTAGGTTTAAGAAAATGTTTAACAAAAACTTGTCATGAATCCAGTTTAAGTGTTTACATTTATAAAACGTTTGAAAATCGATGATAGATAGGTATAGTTAAAAGAATGATGTAAGGTTAAGTGAATAACCAAGTAAAAAGGAGTTTGTACAAATCAAACTGTTTTGTAAAACAATGTCTTGTGAAAAGTATGTTATTTGTGTAAAAATGTATAAGTCCAAATGAATGATTTAAATAACGCTACGCCATGTAATATAATACAAGCACTTATATATAGGAAGTACCAGCGGCGTATCCACCATGCTTGTAGCATACTACACACATATCGTTACTTAAGTCACTTAAACAAACCACCAAAGCATATAGTTCATGTTCAAACCAATCATCAAATGTTCTTGTCTAAACCATTGTCAATGTTTAAAACTCAAAATATAGTCATGTAGTTATGTGTAAACAAAAGTTATGTATGGTAAGTAACAAAATGAGAATACTTAACCATAAGTAAAAAGGAACAAAACAAAGTATTTTGAATAAATCAAAAAGTTATGTTTTGCCAAGTAGAAAACTTGTTTTATTGATACAAACATTTATGTGGTAAGTTAACGCATTACATTCAAGCCTTGAGACAGCAGGATAACCTTAGAGTAAAGGTTATCAAAGTAAAATGTTCACGGATTCAGTCATTCCTTTCACCCAAACAAACCTAGGGTGTCAGGAACGGGATTTGTCAAGTCCTATGGTACCATTACTTACTACCGAGCGGCGTAGCTAATGTTAATGAATGTAGTAAAGAACCGTTTATGCAAACCAAATGTCATACCAAATGTAACCAAGTTATGTGAAAACAATGTACTAAGTATGCTAAGTAAACATACAAAGCAGAAAAGTCATGTAAAACAATGTGCTAATATGCCATGTAAACATATATAGCAAAACAATGTAATGTAAATCAATGTGCTAGCATGCTAAGTTAACATACATAGCAAAACAATGTAATGAAATCATGTACTATAAGTGTACTAAAGAACATAGCAAGCATATGATGTGAAAACAAGAAAGCACGAAAGTAACAAGTAGGCACATGTGTTTCACCCCAAAACGTTTGGAAAACTGTAAAAGAGGGGACTACGTACTCACATAGACACCTTGAAAGCATTTGAAAGATGGGGTTCTATGTACTCACTTGAGATTGCTTAGAAGCCGTAGGATAACCACCAAGCAATGCTAGAAGATCACGGAATCAAACGGCACCTATAAAGGCATCTATATTAATAAACGGACCTATCGGGGGATCGGGTAGTACGAGGGTTCGTAAACCAAATAAGTGTGGGAACTTATGTAATATGGTTTGACAAAGCCTACATACTAAAACGAAACCTATCCTAAGTGCTTTTGACCCGTTACGACCCGCTTAGGTAGCTCATGCTATTTTAACGCGTCGTTTGCGTAAAACGCGTTTGAAATGCCTAACTAGCCCTATGACAAGCAAGATATGCCTTAACATGCTTAATATTGTTGCTAAATCAGTTTAGGTGTCAAAAATTATGTTACATAGGTTCAAAATGAATTTAACGTAAAAAGGGCATTTTGGTAATTTACCTAAGGCATAAAAGCTACTTATCATACAACTAGTTAAACGTCGTGACCATAAGGTATATCCTCGGAAGGTTATTCCCTATACAACTATGGTCACCTAAAATGCTTGGTCGGATCCTAATGATCGACCAAATGGGTCGGGTTCGTAAGCATAAGCGATTGATTAGATCGCTTACCTTTACGAGCCTAAACAAGCACAAATCTAAAAGCGACGAGCTAAACATGCTAGAATATGTTTAGTAATGTTAGAAAACAGGTTTGGTATTAAAACAAACGGTTTTAATACCCTAGAGTAGTTTGGTTACAAAATACGCGAGAAAACGCATTTTGGCCGAAACTACGACTCGTCACTGAGCCTAGATAACGTGGTAATCAGTAGGTATAGTTACTAGGAACTATAACCATCGTGATTACGCTCACGTTATGAAGTTCAAACGAACTTCGCATTGACCATAAACTGGTCAATGCAGAAAGTCAAACAAAGTTTGACTTTCGAACTCGAAAAGCAATAAAAGAACGAAGGAATACTTACAAAGGGTCCCCGCAAGATTGAACTTCCGAGTATTCTCAGGTATGAAGTGTTAAAGTACCTCAACTTAGAGAACAAACTCAGAATTCAAGTGGGTTTTGCAATGGGGATGGATGGGTATTTATAGGAAAACCAAGACCGTTAGGATCGTTCCTCGACAAACGTGCTTCGATCTTGGCCGTACACATGGGCCCCTTGATTTAGAAAACCATTAGAGCCCATAGAAATGCCCCAAAACCATTTGCAAGTGGTTTGGAAGTGCTAAACAGCTGCAAACAGCTGTTTGCAACAATTTTGCTGATCTGGGAGGCTGACGCGCCCCGCTTAAGAATTACACACAAACTCACGCGGGCGGCCTGGGCATAGTTTCCAGAATTTGCAGTTTAGTCCCTGAACTTGAAAAACATGCATTTCGGCCCATTTTTGGCACGTTTAAGCCACGTTAACCTCATTTCAAGGCTCTAAAATGAAGTTAAAGTATAGGGAACTCAAAACATGCTCAAAAATATCCCGGATGTCGGTTCGTTTAGTCGTACGATCGCGATGTTTGCTTAATTACGACGGAATGCGCATAAGTGCGAAAAACGATCCAAATTGCGCGACGGATGGATTTTTCTTATGCCAAACACTAAAATAAAATATTTTAATGCTTACATAAATTTTTGGATGTCCGGAAGTATTCAGAACGTAAGTTATGCGTGAAAATGCAAACTTATGCACTTTTTGACGCTTTTTGACGCTTTTAGTCCCTGAATGAGCATAAAGTTTATTTTAGCACACCAAACCCCTCAAAGCCTATTTCTAAGCTATGTAAAGGATATTTAAGGTGCGTTTAACTTATGATCATGTTCCGGAATGTTCGTTACAGTTCAAATTGGCATACTTTCGCAGTTTGACATATTTAGTCCATGTAGGCGAATAGACTTGATTTCGGCATACCAAACCCTTCAAAACTTATTTCTAAGTTATGTAAAGGTTATTTAAGGTATGTTAAGCCTATGTCACTATTCCAGAGTGTTTGTTGCATTAAACTGGTTATATTTACGCATCAGTGCGCTTATAACCCTCCAGGAAGCGATCTAAAGTCCGAAATCGAACAAGAGTTGATATGTGCAAATGATACACGTGTTTATACAAATTCCAAGTATGAAATACAATATTTTATTGGTTTGGTATTTGTCTGATGGCTGAAGTGACACAGGTGTCACAGTCTCCCCTACTTCAGGAAATTTCGTCCCGAAATTTATTTCGAGGAAACTTGTGAGAGCTTGAGACATGAAGTTGAAAAGATCGAACAACACTGGTTAGAGTCCTGAACTTCTAGTAACCTTAAATAACATCGTGCTTGCAACGTGAGAGGGTCACTTATATACAAGTATATAAAGCGTTATTAGTGCGTCCACCGTACCTCTATTACATTGTTCACATTTTGTTATGGTTGCCACTATTGGTTCTTACACATAATAAGTCTTACCGCGGTTTCCGTGCACTGAACTTCATAATTATGTATGCATCCATAATTACGTAATTCCTTGCATAGTCACGTAGTGCATCTTATAATGTGTAGGGGAGGAAAATGATGAACGAGCCTGTGATGATTGTGATTAGACCATAATGGGGTCCTTTTTAATTGAGTCAATAAATGATCTCCAGACCGCCAAGGAGTCTTTTCAGCTTATATCATCGCATGTCATTCTCAACCAGAATTTGAATCAATCTTTTGACCTAGACCACTAAAAGGGGTCTCTTTGAATGATGGAATGGTACTATATAATCCAAGGGTCTTAACGATCACGTAGAAGCCCAATTAAGGATTTGAGATAGTACCTTCGAATATCCTACTACGAGTCCCTCATATGAAGATATGAAAGGTTCTACGAGGATTTGGATAACGAATATCCAGAGTATAAAAACACAAAATATGCATAAAAGAAAACGCAAAATGCATAAACACATAGTCACATAACCACAAAATTGTTTATCTTGATTTTAAACTTGTCATGATTTTGTTAATTTGTTCTGTTAACTGAGCGCATGTATTTAATGCACACCAGGTATCCAATCAGTGGATTTTGATTGGTGCTTTAAACATTATCAAGAATCTAACTATGAAGTTAGAAAAGATCTTAAAGAGAAAATTCGATTTTGATTATAAGGAACCGAAATGTTCGAATTAAGGTACACAAAGAATCCAATTAAGGACTCTGATTTGAATGATAATTATGCACAAGGATCTAATTGTAATGATAAGAAGATCCCATATGGATTTTAGAAGTTGAAGATGTTTTGAAACCTTGCACTGGATGTGCTTAAGTCAAAACATGAAGTAAAAATGCTTATGAAGTTGAGATGCTAGATATGCCAAGGCGACACATGAAGCGGAATTTGAAGGTTAAGTCAATGTATGAGGAAAATATTTTGAAAACTATGCATGGGGTTCTAAAATGTGTTTAATGTTTTTGGAAACCTTATATATATAATACTTTTGAAATCATAAAGTAGGTGTATTAAGTAGGTATATTTAAAAAAAATGTTTTAAAATCATGCAAGATGAATTTTGAAAATATAAGGTTTTTGAAAACATGAATGATGCTTTTGAAATCATGCACTTGATATAAGTAATTATACTATATTAATAACATTTTGAAATCATGAAGGTTGTTTTTGAAAATATAGACAATGTTTTCGAAATTATGCATATGATATGTTAAGTAAATACACTAAAAAAAATGTTTTCGAACTATATAAAATGTTTTTGAAGTCATGAAGGCTGTTTTGAAAACTTATGTTATGCATGTTGAAAAATTAGAACGTAACGAGTATGAGATTTGAAAATACCCTTAGTTATCTAACCAGGGATTCAAAGGCAAAAATGTGCGAAGAGCACGATTACTCATAATGTCATTTCATTTCATGTACTTCGTCTGCTAGAATGAGACGAGTACTTAAAATTTTGGGGAAATCATGAGCGATCACTTGAAAGGGAGAATCATAAGAGTAGTTTGTAAAGAACAAGGTTCCTTGATGTAGGTATTATAGAGAAATGCCATACACACATGTAACTACATTTGTACATCAGAATTGTGAATAACAATTTATTTATAAACAAAACAGATTGTTTCACATTACAAGAAAACAAAAGAAACAGAAGCATAAGACAACAACATCTTCTAGTCAGCCAACTGCTCATCCGTGGGTCGGATTTGCCTTAGCAAGCTTTGGGCATTTGTTCATGAAATGACCTATCTTGCCACAGTTGTAGCACGATCCACGGGGAAAGCGAGCTTAAGCAGAATTGACTTGTGGTTGATTTGGACCACCTTGGTTTGGGTTAGTTCGACAAACACTCGCCAGGTGACCAACTCGCCCACATGATTCACACAGACGACACTGTAAGTGAGCTTGGTGATGCCTATTACATTTGTCGCATAGTGGTGCCGTTCCCTAGTATTGCTTCTTAGCAGGTGGTGTTGCCTTTTGGCTAGGTCCTGCTGGATTAGGTGCAACTGCTGCGGGTTTCTTTGAAGCCTTACGCTTCCTTGATTTTGGTGCAGGTTTGACTTCTACTTTCCTCAGTGATTCTTGAGTGGCTCAATTTTTGAGGCGGGACATGGCAATACCTAAGTCCATGGTCTTCAGAACTACTTCGCCTATTTGCTGGGCAAGTTTGGCTGCTTGCTTGGACATCTGACCGTTGCTGAGATAAAGAGACATTCTAGAAGAAAATGAAAGACATAGGAAGAAACAAGTGAAAGGTTATCGGGTGATCAAAACAAAATGACAACGCATAGAAATTGCGATCATTTGTTTGTTACCTAAGGCAAACAAATGAGATGGTGAAGAATCAAAGTAAGCAGGTCATAATAATGCATCGCTGAAGACATGCTCGCCTATAAGTGAACACTCACCCCAAGAGTTCCCAGGTAAGAGTGACTGGTCCGATATTGCGGATTTGTACGAACACTCTAGCCTTAGACAGAAAACTCAGAGTACAGGCATTCATTCTTCCAGTTTGCACGTGTTCACATTATTTAGACCCAAACTTTGACGAGATTTTGAAAACTCGAAAGGCACTAAGCCAAATATGAGTCAAACTGGAAGGGTTCAAAACCTTATAACAAAGGGTTCAAAACCTAGTAATCAATCATCCTAGAATAGATGATTAGTTTTCAAAGCGGATCAAATTTATGTTATTGTTGTGGTTGTCACCTAAGGATAAGTGACGGTATTGTTTTATGACTAAACGCAAGTAAACTTGCGTTAGGGTCCTAGGAAGGTTATAGACTAGGTCAAAGCATTACTAATAACCTAATTCCCTATAACCATGAGCTCGGATACCAACTTTTCTGTCACACCCCGACCACGTAAAACAACAAAACGTGGCGGAATCGTCGGGGAGTGTTGTAACAGAATCATTGTTTCATAACACATGGAAAATTGAAATGTTGTTTTATTGATATAAAGAGTTACAATGTCTTAACAAACAAGAAGTAAAACAAAATTTAACTAGTCTTGCATCTTTTATGGTCACTAAGGCCTCGTCCAATCCTATGTGAGCAGACATCAATATCATCATCAAATATCATCAACTATTGTACCTGAAACACATGTGAAAGTACGTCAGCATAAAAATGCCGGCGAGTACATAGGTTTTATGAAAAATAGAATTCATGACTTAGGTTTAAGAAAATGTTTAACAAAAACTTGTTATGAATCCAGTTTAAGTATTTGCTTTTATAAAACGTTTGAAAATCGATGATAGATAGGTATAGTTAAAAGAATGATGTAAGGTTAAGTGAATAACCAAGTAAAAAGGAGTTTGTACAAATCAAACTGTTTTGTAAAACAATGTCTTGTGAAAAGTATGTTATTTGTGTAAAAATGTATAAGTCCAAATGAATGATTTAAATAACGCTACGCCATGTAATATAATACAAGCACTTATATATAGGAAGTACCAGCGGCGTATCCACCATGCTTGTAGCATACTACACACATATCGTTACTTAAGTCACTTAAACAAACCACCAAAGCATATAGTTCATGTTCAAACCAATCATCAAATGTTCTTGTCTAAACCATTGTCAATGTTTAAAACTCAAAATATAGTCATGTAGTTATGTGTAAACAAAAGTTATGTATGGTAAGTAACAAAATGAGAATACTTAACCATAAGTAAAAAGGAACAAAACAAAGTATTTTGAATAAATCAAAAAGTTATGTTTTGCCAAGTAGAAAACTTGTTTTATTGATACAAACATTTATGTGGTAAGTTAACGCATTACATTCAAGCCTTGAGACAGCAGGATAACCTTAGAGTAAAGGTTATCAAAGTAAAATGTTCACGGATTCACTCATTCCTTTCACCCAAACAAACCTAGGGTGTCAGGAACGGGATTTGTCAAGTCCTATGGTACCATTACTTACTACCGAGCTGCGTAGCTAATGTTAATGAATGTAGTAAAGAACCGTTTATGCAAACCAAATGTCATACCAAATGTAACCAAGTTATGTGAAAACAATGTACTAAGTATGCTAAGTAAACATACAAAGCAGAAAAGTCATGTAAAACAATGTGCTAATATGCCATGTAAACATATATAGCAAAACAATGTAATGTAAATCAATGTGCTAGCATGCTAAGTTAACATACATAGCAAAACAATGTAATGAAATCATGTACTATAAGTGTACTAAAGAACATAGCAAGCATATGATGTGAAAACAAGAAAGCACGAAAGTAACAAGTAGGCACATGTGTTTCACCCCAAAACGTTTGGAAAACAGTAAAAGAGGGGACTATGTACTCACATAGACACCTTGAAAGCATTTGAAAGATGGGGTTCTATGTACTCACTTGAGATTGCTTAGAAGCCGTAGGATAACCACCAAGCAATGCTAGAAGATCACGGAATCAAACGGCACCTATAAAGGCATCTATATTAATAAACGGACCTATCGGGGGATCGGGTAGTACGAGGGTTCGTAAACCAAATAAGTGTGGGAACTTATGTAATATGGTTTGACAAAGCCTACATACTAAAACGAAACCTATCCTAAGTGCTTTTGACCCGTTACGACCCGCTTAGGTAGCTCATGCTATTTTAACGCGTCGTTTGCGTAAAACGCGTTTGAAATGCCTAACTAGCCCTATGACAAGCAAGATATGCCTTAACATGCTTAATATTGTTGCTAAATCAGTTTAGGTGTCAAAAATTATGTTACATAGGTTCAAAATGAATTTAACGTAAAAAGGGCATTTTGGTAATTTACCTAAGGCATAAAAGCTACTTATCATACAACTAGTTAAACGTCGTGACCATAAGGTATAACCTCGGAAGGTTATTCCCTATACAACTATGGTCACCTAAAATGCTTGGTCGGATCCTAATGATCGACCAAATGGGTCGGGTTCGTAAGCATAAGCGATTGATTAGATCGCTTACCTTTACGACCCTAAACAAGCACAAATCTAAAAGCGACGAGCTAAACATGCTAGAATATGTTTAATAATGTTAGAAAACAGGTTTGGTATTAAAACAAACGGTTTTAATACCCTAGAGTAGTTTGGTTACAAAATACGCGAGAAAACGCATTTTGGCCGAAACTACGACTCGTCACTGAGCCTAGATAACGTGGTAATCAGTAGGTATAGTTACTAGGAACTATAACCATCGTGATTACGCTCACGTTATGAAGTTCAAACGAACTTCGCATTGACCATAAACTGGTCAATGCAGAAAGTCAAACAAAGTTTGACTTTCGAACTCGAAAAGCAATAAAAGAACGAAGGAATACTTACAAAGGGTCCCCGCAAGACTGAACTTCCGAGTATTCTCAGGTATGAAGTGTTAAAGTACCTCAACTTAGAGAACAAACTCAGAATTCAAGTGGGTTTTGCAATGGGGATGGATGGGTATTTATAGGAAAACCAAGACCGTTAGGATCGTTCCTCGACAAACGTGCTTCGATCTTGGCCGTACACATGGGCCCCTTGATTTAGAAAACCATTAGAGCCCATAGAAATGCCCCAAAACCATTTGCAAGTGGTTTGGAAGTGCTAAACAGCTGCAAACAGCTGTTTGCAACAATTTTGCTGATCTGGGAGGCTGACGCGCCCCGCTTAAGAATTACACACAAACTCACGCGGGCCGCCTGGGCATAGTTTCCAGAATTTGCAGTTTAGTCCCTGAACTTGAAAAACATGCATTTCGGCCCATTTTTGGCACGTTTAAGCCCCGTTAACCTCATTTCATGGCTCTAAAATGAAGTTAAAGTATAGGGAACTCAAAACATGCTCAAAAATATCCCGGATGTCGGTTTGTTTGGTCGTACGATCGCGATGTTTGCTTAATTACGACGGAATGCGCATAAGTGCGAAAAACGATCCAAATTGCGCGACGAATGGATTTTTCTTATGCCAAACACTAAAATAAAATATTTTAATGCTTACATAAATTTTTGGATGTCCGGAAGTATTCAGAACGTAAGTTATGCGCGAAAATGCAAACTTATGCACTTTTTGACGCTTTTAGTCCCTGAATGAGCATAAAGTTTATTTTAGCACACCAAACCCCTCAAAGCCTATTTCTAAGCTATGTAAAGGATATTTAAGGTGCGTTTAACTTATGATCATGTTCCGGAATGTTCGTTACAGTTCAAATTGGCATACTTTCGCAGTTTGACATATTTAGTCTCTGTAGGCGAATAGACTTGATTTCGGCATACCAAACCCTTCAAAACTTATTTCTATGTTATGTAAAGGTTATTTAAGGTATGTTAAGCCTATGTCACTATTCCAGAGTGTTTTTTGCATTAAACTGGTTATATTTACGCATCAGTGCGCTTATAACCCTCAAGGAAGCGATCTAAAGTCTGAAATCGAACAAGAGTTGATATGTGCAAATGATACACATGTTTATACAAATCCCAAGTATGAAATACAATATTTTATTGGTTTGGTATTTGTCTGATGGCTGAAGTGACACAGGTGTCACAGGACATTTGATTGACATATGCCGCTTTGCTACACAAAACAAAGCTGTTGCAAATCTGACCCTCGGATAAGCATTGGCTGATTAAAAGATGTTGCTGTTTTGAATAATTTAAATTTTCATGCTTTTGTATCTTTTGTTGAACACTGAAACAATCGGTTTTGTTTATAAATAAATCGTTGTTCACAATTCTGATGTACAAGTGTACTTACATGTTTGTATGGCATTTCCCTATGATACCTACAATGATACCTACATCAACGGTCTATGTTCTTTACAAACTACTCTTGTGATTCTCCCTTTCAAGTGATCTCTAATAATTTCCTCAAAAATTCCAAATACTCGTTTCATTCTAAGAAACGAAGTACAGGAAATAAAGTGACATTATGAGTAATCATGCTTTTTGCACATCTGTATCTTTAAATCCTTGGTTAGATAACTAAGGGTAAAAATTTCTTCGATCTCATACCCAATACATTCTGGTTTTTCATAACAACATACATAGTCTAAGTTTTCAAAACAACCTTCATGATTTCGAAATATTCCATCTAATTTGAAAACATTTTTAACATAGTATATTTATATCAAGTGCATGATTTCAAAAGCATCATTCATGTTTTCAAAAACCTTATACATAATTTCAAAATTCATCTCGAATAATTTTAAAACACTTATAAATATACTTATTTAATACACCTATTTTATGATTTCAAAAGTATTATGTAGGGTTTCAAAAACATTAAACACATTTCAAAAATAACCCCATGCATGGTTTTCAAAAGCATTTTCTCATACATTGACTTGACCTTCAAATTCTGCTTCATATGTCACCTTGGCATATCTAGCGCCTCAACTTCATGAGCATTCTACCTCGCATATCGACTTAAGCACGTCTAGTGCAAGGTTTTGAAACGCCTCCCGCTTTTTAAATCCCAAAATCCATATGGGATCTTATCTTCACAATTAGATCCTTGTGGATGTTTATTTTTCAAACCGGAGTCCTTAATTGGATTCCTTGTATACCTTAATTCGAATATTAAGATTCCTCGCAATCGAAATTGAATGTTCTTTTTAAGATCTTCCTATCTTCATAGTTAGATTCTTGGAAATGTTTAAAGTGCCAAATGAAATCCACGGATTGGATTCCTAGTGTTCTTTGAATTCATGTGCACAATTAACAAGGAAATCAACGAAATGATAACGAATTAAAAATCAAGTTAAACAATTATGTGGTTATGTGCTTATGTGTTTTCCTTATGTTTTGTGTTTTTGTGTAATCTGGATATTCGTTATCCAAATCCTCGTAGAATCTTCCATATCTTCATATGAGGGATTCATAGTAGGATATTCAAAAGGTACTACCTTAAATCCTTAATGGGCTTATATGTAATAGTTAAGACCCTTGGATTATATATTACCATCCCATGATTCAAAAGAGACCCCTTGGGTGGTTTAGTTAAAAAGATCGATTTAGGATCTGGTTAAGAATGACATGTGATGCTTTAGCTGAAAAGACTTCTTGGTGGTCTATTTAAAGAGATCATTTATTGACTTAATTAAAAGGATCCTATGGTGGTCTAATCACACTCATCACAGGTTTGTTCATTTGGTTTTCCCCTACACATTATAAAATGCACTGTGCGAACTATGCAAGGAATTACGTGTCGCACCCCGACCACGTAGGACAACAACCATGGATACAAAATAATTTCATTTTATTGATAAAATTAAACATTACATTGTCTTAACACATAGAACAAACAAGTTTTATATCGTCTATCATAGTTATTATGTCACTAAGACCTTATCCAGATCCTACGTGACACATGCATCCTAGAAATCAATCAAGCATCAACACCTGAAACATATGTAAAAACTTAGTCAGCAAAGAAATGCTGGCGAGTACATAGGTTTTATAAGAGTATCGGAATCATGGCTCGTTTATATGTTGCAGTACTTTATTAGTCTACCAGAGTCAAAATACAAACCTTGTTTTGAAAAGTGTATTGCAACATAATTAACCAACTCAAATCAAGTGGGTTATAGTTTGTAAAATCCCATAGCCATGCTTCTTAACCCAAAAACATTTGTTTTAGAAAACCAACTTGTAAAACATCTTGTAAAAACTTGTTAAAAACTCGTATGGTTTATATCTTTTAGAAAACATTGTTGTGTGACATCGTTTCAAAATCGTTTACCCAAGTGAACTAAATAACGCCATGGTATGTAATATGTTGAAAACACTAATATATAGGAAGTACCAGCGGCGTATCCACCATGCTTTCATCACATTACACCCGTCCCGTTATCTAAACACTAACCAAAAACCAATCGTTTACCCAAATCGTTTAACTTGTTAAAATCGTTTCAAAATCGTTAACTCGTTTAAAAATCATTTAAATCATCCTCGTTTTAATTTGTGAAAAACTATTTATGGTCGTCTCGCTAACAACATTCAAACCTTCGTGACTCGATCACCTCGCTTCTCGCTTCTCGAGTTAACAAACCACCAAAGGGTAAGTTAACAAACATCAGATTCAGTCGCTACCCACAACCCCCACACATAACCATGGGTGTAGTAAAATAACGGGATTTGTCAGATCCTATTGTACCATAACCTAATACTGGTCGGTTGGGCCAAAATTAATGAATGTCATTTGTTATGTAACTACAACCATCAAGATTTGTTCACATTATTGAAATCGTTATTAGTTTAGTAAAAATCGTTTTAATCGTTTTTGAAATCATCGTTTAAACCTTGAAAACATTTCGTACATATGAATCTCCCCAAAACATTTAAAAACAGTAAAATAGGGGAACTATGTACTCACATGAAGTGCAAAGTATCTTCAATAAATAGAACTCAAGCAAACTCAAGCAAAACAGAGAAATCAAGTAGCACCTAATAATCGAACCACAAGTCAAACAATAGACGCCTAAATCAGACGATCGGATAGAATGAGGTCTTGTAAACCAAATGAGTGTTGGAACTCACGTGATATGGTTTAACAAAGCCTACATCCTAAATTAAAACCTAACCTAAGTGCTTTCGACCCATTGCGACCTATTAAGGTAGCTTACACTACTTTAACGCGTCGTGCGCGCAATGCACAATAGAGACGTCTAACTAGTCCTATGATAAGTATTATATGCCAAAACATGTTTAAATATGTTACATAATCAGTTACGTGACAAAAGTTTAGGTTACATATGCTTAATTACCAATTACGCATGAAAAGGGTATTTTGGTAATTTACCTATGGCATATAAACTACTTATCATACAACTACCTAAACTAGGTGACCATAAGGTATAACCTCGGAAGGTTATTCCCTATGCTACTATGGTCACTAAACATGATTGGTCGGATCCTAATGATCGACCAAACGGGTCATGTTCAAAAGTCTAAGCGGGTGTTTATCGAGAAACGAGCTTCGATCTAGGCCCTCCACTTGTACCCCTTGTTTTGCAAAACCATTAGAGCCCCTAGAATGAGCACATGGTATTGCAAAAACCATTTGCAAGTGGAATAATCAGGTGCAACAGCTGTTAACAGCTGTAAAAATAGTTTTGCTGATCTGGGCAGCTCTCGCGCCCCGCGTAAGGGGAGGCCCTATGCTTACGCCCCCCGCCTGAGGGTAGTTTCACAGTTTGTCAATTTTGGTCCCTGAACTTGAGAAACATGTATTTCGGCCCATTTTTGACACGTTTAAGCCCCGTTAACCTCATTTCAAGGCTCTAAAATGAAGTTAAAGTATAGGGAACTCAAAACATGCTCAAAAATATCTCGGATGTCGGTTCGTTCGGTTGTACGATCGCGTTATTCGGTTAATTACGACGGGAGTCGTAACGAACGCAAAAACGATCCAAATTGCGCGACGAATGGATTTTTATTATGCCAAACACTAAAATAAAATATTTTAATGCTTACATAAATTTTTGGAGGTCTGGATATATTCAGAACGAAAGATGTGCGCGAAAGTGCAAACTTGTGCACTTTTTGACGCTTTTAGTCCCTATTGATCAATAAAGTTTATTTTAGCATACCGAACCCCTCAACGCCTATTTCTAAGCTATGTAAAGGTTATTTAGTGTATGATCAAGTTCCGGAATGTTTGTTACTATACAAATCGGTATAGTTTCGCAGTTTGACATAAATATTCCCTGCGATCGGACAAACTTGATTTCAACACACCAAACCATCCAAAACTTATTTCTAAGTTATGTGGAGGTTATTTAAGGTATGTTAAGCCTATTTCACTATTCTAAAGTATTCGTTGCGTTAAACTGGTTATATTTACACATTGGTGCGCGTATAACCTTCCAGAAAGCGATTTAGAGCTTGAAATTGAAATAGAATCAAATTGAAAAATCACCAAACACATTTACACACATAATCACATAAAAACACATATAATAACACCAAAGCACATTATTTTATTAATAACCAACATTGTTTTACATTGAACCACGACTATAGAACACAGTTGTCACATTACGCAATTATGGACGCGTACATAATTATGAAAGTCAGTGCACAGGAACCCCAGTAAGACTTATCATGTGTAAGAACCTATGGTGGCAACAATAACGAAATGTGAACAATGTAATGGAGGTACGGTGGATGCACCAATGGCGCTTCATGTACTTGTATATAAGTGTCCCTCTTACAAATTACAAGCATGATGTTATTAAAGTTACTAGAAGTTTAGAACCTTAACCAGTGTTGTTTTATCTTTTCGACTTCATGTTTCATGTCACACCCCGACCACGTAAAACAACAAAACGTGGCAGAAATGTCGGGGAGTGTTGTAATAGAATCATTGTTTCACAACCATGGATTAAACAGTTTCGTTTTATTGAATTAAATGTATTACATTATATTGGAATTAGAAACAAAACAGGAACAAATAAACTTTCATTGTTGTTTAGTCACTAAGGCCTCGTCCATTCCTATGTGAGTGTACACAAGTATCATTATCAAACATCATCAACTATGGTACCTGAAACACATGTGAAAATACGTCAGCATAAAAATGTCGGCGAGTACATAGGTTTTATGTGAGTTTCAGATTCATGGCTCGTTTTACATGTTGCAATACTTATTTAAATATCTTATTTTGAAAAGTATAGTATTGCGACATAATTAACCAACTCAAATCAAGTTGGATATGATTTATAAAATCTCATAGCCATGATTCCTAACTCCAAAACATTTGTTTTATGAAATCAAATTGTAAAATATATCGTAGAAACTCGTTAACAAAACTCGTATGGTTTATATTATTCAGAAAACATCATTATGTGACATCGTTTCAAAATCATTTACCCAAGTGATCTAGATAACGCAACGATATATAATGTGTTAAAAGCACTTATATATAGGAAGTACCAGTGGCGTATCCACCATGTGTTTGACACATTACACCCACCCCGTTACCTAATCACTTCCCTAACCTAATGGTTCAAACAGTTACAAATGGTTCACATATATCAAATGGTTACAAATGGTTCACATCAATCAAATGGTTACAAATAGTTCGCATATATCAAATGATTACCAATGGTTCTAATACATCAAACTGTTACAAATTGTACACATATATCAAATGGTTACAAATGGTTCACATACATCAAATGGTTACAAATGGTTCACATATATCAAATGGTTACAAATGGTTCGAATAGTTCAAAATGTAAAATAATGGGCTAGCATGTTAAGTGAACATACATAGCAAAACATAATGAAATCATGTACTAATAGTGTACTAATGAACATAGCATGTATATGATATGAAAACATGGAAAACATGAAAGTAACAAGTAGGCACATGTGTTTCACCCCAAAACGTTTGAAAAAACAGTAAAAGAGGGGACTATGTACTCACTTGAGGGTGCTTAGAAGTCATGAACAACAACCAAGCAAAGCTAGAGGGATCATAGAATCAAACGGCACCTAATATAGGTAACTATGTAAATAAACCGGACCTAAATCGGAAGATCACATAGAATGAGGTTTCGTGAACCAAATGAGTATAGGAACTCATGTAATATGGTTTAACAAAGCCTACTTTTTAAAAGGAAACCTATCCTAAGTGCTTACGACCCATTGCGACCCGTTTAGGCAGCTTACGCTACTTTAACGCGTCGTTCGCGTAAAACGCGTTCGGACAGCCTAACTAGTCCTATGACAAGTAATATATGCCTTAACATGTCTAATAATTTTACCTAATCAGTTTAGATGTCAAAATTTAGGTTACATATGCTTAAAATGAATTTATGCGTAAAAAGGGCATTTTGGTCATTTACCTAAGGCATATAAACTACCTATCATATAACTACTTAAACGAAGTGACCATAAGGTATAACCTCGGAAGGTTATTCCTTATGCAACTATGGTCACATAATATGCTTGGTCGGATCCTAATGATCGACCAAACGGGTTACATAACTTAGAAATAAGTTTTAGAGGGTTTGGGCTGTCGAAATCAAGTTTATTCGTTTAGAGGGACTAATTTCCACAAACTGCGAAAGTATGCCGATTCGTACTGTAACGAACAATCCAGAACATGATCATAAGTTAAACATACCCTAAATATCCGTTACATAGCTTCATTATAGAGCATGTTTCATGTTCCCTATACTTTAACTTCATTATAGAGCCTTGAAATGAGGTTGAAGGGGCTTAAACGTGTCAAAAATGCATCAAAAACCAAGTTTTACACCTACAGGGACTAAACTTGACATTTCTGTCAAAGTTGGCTTAGGAATGGGGTGTAAGACTTGGCCTAAGTCTACGCGGCCCGCGTAAACTCCCCAGATCAGCAAAACAAGCTGATTTCAATCAGCAGCTGGGTTTTTGGGTTTGCACATGGTTTTTAAACAATCTATGGGCTATTTTGGGGCACCCATGGTATTCTAAAACCATGGGCACACATGTAAGGCCAAGATCGAAGCTCGGTTTTCAATGAACGATCTTAACGGTTACCCGAAATCTATAAATACCCCAAATTTTTCATTTGTAACTCACCTTGATCTGATCAAATTCTTTAAGTTGGAGTTTATACACTTCATACCTGAGAATTTTAAGATCAAATCTTCATCGCTTGGACTTCTTGTAAGCTTCTTTCGTTCTTTTATGCGTTTTTAAGCGTAAAAGTCAAACAGTGTTCGACTTTCCGCTTTGACCAGTCAATGGTCAACACGAAGTTCGTTTGAACTTCGCAACGTGAGCGTAATCACGATGGTCATAGTCCTTTGTGACTATACCTGTGACACCTGTGTCACCGCGACCATCAAACAAAAACCAAGCCGATGAGATATTGTATTTCATACTTGGGATCTTGTATAAATATGTGTATCTTTTGCACATATCAATTCTTGTTCAATTTCAAACTTTATGTCGCTTTCTGGAGAATTATACGCAAACTGTTGCGTAAACGTACTCAGTTTAAATGCGATAACTACTCCGGAACATCAAAATATACTTAACATACCTTAAATAACCTTAACATAACTTAGAAATAAGTTTTGAAGGCTTTGGTATGGCAAAAACAAGTTAATCGCTTACAGGGACTAAACTTGACAAACTGCGAAAGTATGCCAATTTGAACTGTAACGAACTTTTCGGAACATGTCCATAAGTTAAACATACCCTAAATATCCTTTACATAGCTTAGAAATAGGCTTTGAGGGGTTTGGTATGCTAAAATAAACTTTTGGATCATTCAGGGGCTAAAAGCGTCAAAAAGTGCACAAGTTTGCACTTTCGCGCATAACTTACGTTCTGAATACATCCGGACATCCAAAAATTTATGTAAGCACTAAAATAATTTATTTTATTGTTTGGCATGAGAAAAATCCATTCGTCGCGTCATTTGGATCGTTTTTCGCGCTTATGCGCATTCCGTCGTAATTAACCGAACATCGCATTTGTACGGCCAAACAAACCAACACCCGACATATCTTTGAGCATGTTTCATGTCCACAATGTTTAGGCATCATTTTAGGGCCTTAAAGTTGGCTTTATGGGCCTTGGAAGTGTCGGAAATGGCTTAAACATGCAACAGGGACCAAAACTGTCATTTCTGAAAGTATGTGCAGATCAGACATGCCCAGGCGGCCCGCCTGACTTTTGTCTGATCCTGATGCGGGCCGCATGGCCACTCCAGTTGCAGAAACTTTGTTTTCTTGCACAACTTGGCCTTTCAGACACCCCAAAGGGCAATGCCCTTTCACAATCTGTAGAGATAAGGGTCATTTTGAGCCACCACAACATCTTGACAAGTGTACGCATAAGATCGTGGCACGATATTCAAGAAACGATCCTAACGGTTTTACTTTTCCTGTAAATACCCCCCCCTTTTGGTTAAAACCCACAAAAATCTGATCTAAAGCTCTAAGTTGGAACCTTTGTTTCATACCTGAGCCATTTTGATCTAGATTAGCATTAGGGGACCCTTCGTAAGTGTTCTTTCGTTCTTTTATTCGCTTTTCGAGTCCGAAAGTCAATGTTTTGTTTGACTTTCTGCGTGACCAGCCTATGGTCAACACGAAGTTCGTTGGAACTTCATAACGTGAGCGTGATCACGATGGTTATAGTCCGTAGTAACTATGCCTACTGATTACCACGTTATCTAGGCTCAGTGACGAGTCGTAGTTTCGGCCAAAATGCACATTCTTGTGTATTTTGTAACCAAACTACTCGTGAGCATCAAAACCGTTTGTTTTATTGCCAAACCTGTTTTCTAAAACTTAGTTAAGCATGTTCTAACATGCTTAGCTCGTCACTTTTAGTTTAGTGCTTATATAGGGTCGTAAGGTAAGCGATCTAAACAATCGCTTATACTTTCGAACCCGACCCATTTGGTCGATCATTAGGATCCGACCAAACACATTAGGGGACCATAGTTGTAACCTTCCGAGGTTATACCTTATGGTCACGATATTAGGCGTTCCAAACGCGTTATACGCAAACGACGCGTTAAGGTAGCATAAGCTACCTAAACGGGTCGTAATGGGTCGCAAGCACTTAGGTTAGGTTTCATTTTAGTTTGTAGGCTTTGTTAGACCATATTACACGAGTCTCCATACTCCTTCGGTTTACGAACCCGCATACTATTCGATCCTTCCGATTTAGGTCCGGTATATTAACATAACTACCTATTAGGTGCCGTTTGATATTCCGTGATCTCTAGCATTATTTGGTTATTATACAAGAACTACAAAGCAATCTCAGGTGAGTACATTGAACCCCTCTTTTACTGTTTTCCAAACTGTTTTGGGGTGAAACGCATGTACCTACTTGTTACTTTCATGCTTTCCGGTTTTTCACATCATATACTTGCTATGTTCGATAGTACATATATAGTACATGATTTCATTGTGTCTATGCTATGTATGTCCAGTGTGTGCAAACTTAGTACATCACTTTACAATACATTTCATGTTATGTATGCCCATTGTGTGTGTACTTAGTATATTGCCTTACATTACATGCTATGTATGCCCATTGTGTGCGTACTTAGTACATTGCTTTACATTACATGCTATGTATGCCCATTGTGTGCGTACTTAGTACATTGCCTTACATTTCATGCTATGTATGCCCATTGTGTGCGTACTTAGTACATTGCCTTACATTACATGCTATGTATGCCCATTGTGTGCGTACTTAGTACATTGCTTTACATTAAATGCTATGTGTGCCCATTGTGTGCGTACTTAGTACATTGCATTTCTGTTGCATATGCTCCTCCAGCATATGAACACATTATACTACATTTTGAACCGTTGTAACCATTTGACTATGTGAACCGTCTTAACCCTTCGATTATATGAACTGTTTGTAACCATTGAACCGTGTAAACTAGTTGTATCCGTTGACATGATTTACATTTGACAATAGACATTTGACTATACATAAACATTTCCACAATTGTTAAACATTTCATCTTGATGGTTTGGTTTGAGTAAGTGATTAAGTAACGAGGCGTGTGTAATATGATACAAGCATGGTGGATACGCCGCTGGTACTTCCTATATATAAGTGTTTGTATGGTTTTACATATCGTAGCGTTATTTGAATCATTTCAATTTGAGACATATGACATTATATACAAATAACACACTTTTCACGAGACATTGTTTTACAAACGACTTATCTTATACAAACTCATTTTACATGGTTATCCGTTTAACCATACAGTGTTCTCTTATTTATACATGTCATCTAATCTTATCGTTTTTCAAATGATTTACAAGACAAAGCAAATTACAAGGTTCATGACTAAACATTTTCTCAAACATAAGTCATGAATTCCGTTTTCACAAAACCAATGTATCTCACAGGCATTTTTATGCTGACGTACCTATTTTCACATGTGTTTTCAGGAGATGATGCATAGGACTTATCAAGACATACTTAGGCGGACCTGTGCCTTAGTGACTTAAAACGAGACAAGAACTAGTTAAATTATGTTATGTACTCTTTGGTTCTTGTATAAAACAATGTAAACTTTCATGTTTGATTAATAAAACGAAACTTCAATTGCCATGGATTTGAAACAATTGATTCTGTTACAACACTCCCCGACGTTTCCGCCACGTTTTGTATGTTCCACGTGGTCGGGGTGTGACAGAAAAGTTGGTATCAGAGCCAATGGTTATAGGGAATTAGGTTATTAGTAATGCTTTGACCTAGTCTATAACCTTCCTAGGACCCTAACACGAGTTTACTTGCGTTTAGTCATAAAACAATACCGTCACCTATCCTTAGGCGACGACCACAACAAGAACATAAATTTCAAAACCGCTTTGAAAACGAATCATCTGTTCTAGGATGATTGATTACTAGGTTTTGAACCTTCTGGTATATGGTTTTGAACCCTCTGTTATAAGGTTTTGAACCCTCTGTTATAAGGTTTTGAACCCCTTTGAATTTTCAAAACACTCGTCAAAGTTTTGGGTCCTAAATAATGTGAACACATGCAAACTGGAAGAGTGAATACCTGTACCCTGTGATTTCTGTCTAAGGTTAGAGTGTTCGTACAAATCCACATAATCGGACCAGTCACTCTAACCTGGGAACTCTTGGGGTGAGTGTCCACTTATAGGCGAGCATGTCTTCGCGATACACTATGAGGATCTATTTGCTTTGATTCAGCCTTGGTGTTGTTTGTTTGCTTCGTGGTTCAAACAAATGACCATCAACCATGACTATGGTCGGTAATTGTAACATCCTATTCTTACCCAATGCCATTTCATTTGCTTTCTTTCTTGTTTCTCTTTTAGAATGCCTCCTCGACGCGAAAACCAGATAGCGACTGCCGAACTGGCAGAGATCATTGCACAGCAAATGGCTGCTCAATTCCCAAACCTCTTTGCTCAATGGAACCAAGCCAACAACAACAATAATGCCCCCTGCAACTTCAAGACGTTCAACTCGGCTAAGCCATCAAAGTTTTCTGGGTCTCAAGGAGCGACTACACTTCTGCAATGGTTCGAGAGTTTAGAGAACACCTTCAGACATGTTCAATGTCCAAGCGAGCGAAAGGTAGAATTCGCATCTAGCGTCTTTGAGAAACGAGCTTTGACATGGTGGAATGGTGTGATGAGAGATAGGGGTGCCGATGTGGCACTGGCTCAAACATGGCAAGAGCTTCGAGCTCTGATGATGAAGGAATTATGTCCTCGTCACGAGATCAGGGCCTTGGAAACGGAGTTCGACGATCTTAAGCAAGTTAGCGGTGAGCATCGAGCCTACACAGATCGTTATGAGGAGTTAAGTCTGTTATGCCCGGATATGGTTACACCTTTGGATAAGGCAATCGAAAAGTACATTGATGGCCTCCCTAACTCAATACAAGACATTGTGACTGGTAGCAACCCTACTACAGTTAGACAGGCCATTGAGCTATCTGCAACCTTGACTGAATCAAAGATCAGGAAAGGTAAACTTTTCCGAAAAGGTAACAAGAAACCGGTCGGGGAATCGAACCCAATCGAGGAATCAAAGACCATGGATGAACAGACTGAATCCCCTAAGAAGTCAAAGAAGCGAAAGGCTTCTCAGAACTTCGCCGTGGTCGCTCACAATGGTCAAGCCGTCCCCAACCAACCAGCTCAACCCGCTGCTAGAAAACCATACAATGGAATTGCACCCTTGTGCAACCAATGTAGCCTCCATCATCACGCCAATGTACAGTGCCGCAAATGCCAAACTTGTGGGCTTATAGGCCACACAGCAAGAGTCTGCCTAGCTGCAGTTGCGCCAAACCAAGCTGGCAACAATCCTGCTCAAGGTCATTTTCTACCAGGTTCTTGTTTCAACTGTGGCGAGATGGGTCATTTCCGAAGAAATTGCCCAAAGCTTGCTAATGCAAATCCAGCACAGGGATGAGCATCTGACTGACTAGAAGACAACATCGTTTAGAAATAATCACGTCTTATGTATTATTTTCTTTTGTTGTCAAGATCCAAGAAAACAGTTGTTATCGTTGTTTAGAAATAAATCTTTTATTTACATTGCAATGTATTTCTATGGTTGCATGTATAAACGACATAACCCTTACAATACCGACAATCAAGGAACCGTATTCCTTAAAGAACAAACTACCCCCAAAATTCTCCCATTCTATGATCTCTTGCGTCTTCCACGTAATTCCTAAGTACCCGTTTCTTCTATGAAAAACGAAGTACAAGGCACAAGTTACAACACATGACGAATACCCAAAGTACCACTATAAATCCTTAATAGGGTACCTAAGGATTTCCCGTGAGTCCTTAATTGTGTATGCCTTAATTCGAATGTGGTGATTCCTTGTAAACAAAAATCAAATTTTGGGAGATCTTCCTATCTTCTCAGATAGATCCCAGGGGACATTGTAGCCCATCGACAGGTTTCCATATCCGTATTCAATCAATAACAAGTTAATAACAAATTATAATCAAGTTAAACAATTATGTGACTTTGTGCTTATGTGTTCCCTTATGTGTTGTTGTGTGATCCAAATTATGTTATCCAAATCTTCGTAGAATCTTACATATCCTTGTACAAGAGATTCATAGTAGGATACCCAAAGGTATTACTTAAAATCCTCAATGGACTTCTATGTTATAGTTAAATCCCTTGGATTATAAAGTACTACTTCATAATTAGACCCCTGGAGTGGTCTAGTTAAACAGATTGATCCAAAAATCTGGCTAGGGGTATCATGTGATGATATAGCTGAAAGGACTCCTTGGTGGCCTAACTAAGAAGATCCCCTGTAGATCTAATTAAAGGGAACCGATGGAAGTCTAGCCACCCTCATCACAAGTTTGATATCCTTCCCAAAACATTACAAAACAAACTGTGCGGACTGTGCAAGGGATTACGTAATTATGGATGCATACATAATTATGGAATTTAGTGCACAGAAATCACAGCAAGTTCTTTAATGTGTCTAGAGTTAACCCCATTCATTTCCAACTCTGAGGAAGCAACCGTTGAAAATGACCCCGTTAGTTCATTTTCGTTTCTGAAGATTTATCCGTTGGGGAAATGAATATCCGTTGAGTAATCCTTCATTTCCAACTCTGAGGAAGCAACCGTTGAAAATGACTCCGTTAGTTCATTTTCGTTTCTGAAGATTTACCCGTTGAGGAAATGAATATCCGTTGTGTAATCCTTCATTTCCAACTCTGAGGAAGCAACCGTTGAAAATGACTCCGTTAGTTCATTTTCGTTTGTGAAGATTTATCCGTTGGGGAAATGAAAATCCGTTGTGTAATCCTTCATTTCCAACTCTGAGGAAGCAACCGTTGAAAATGACTCCATTAGTTCATTTTCGTTTCTGAGGATTTACCCGTTGAGGAAATGAATATCCGTTGTGTAATCCTTCATTTCCAACTCTGAGGATGTCACACCCCCAAAATCCACCTGCGGAGTATCACCGCTTGGGAGCGTGACTGACCAGGATCAAGCCACCAATCATATTGAACATGTAAATATATAGTAAAAGTTATCCATCAATACGAAAGGTGTTTATCAAAACCAACATAGTTAAGTATAGCGGAAGCATTAATGTAAAAACCCAATCATAAGTATTAATGTATGAAATGACATAAGTAATCACGATCCATTTGCCCACAACGACCTGCTCCTCCTTGTGCAAGCTCCATAATGTACCTAAGGTCCTGCAAGGCATGCAGCAGATAATCAACAACTAGTTGAGCGAGTTCACAGAAAGTAAGTTCATAACAGTAATGCGTAAGTTCATCTAGTGGGGGCTTCCCATGCAAGTATATACTACTGGTGGGGGATTCCCACATTTATCCTTAATAATGGGGGGCTTCCCATTATGGTACTTACTAGACTATTTGCAACCATGTGTTCTTCTTAATCCGAGAACAGGAATACGTACAAGGTCACGCAGGATTTACGTGAGTGCCCTTCCTCGAGGATAGTGGTACGCGTGGGGTTTACGTAGGATTTACGTAAGTGTCCTTCCGACCCGGAAGACAGTAGTGGGTGTTAGGTTACGCAGGATTTACGTAAGTGTCCTCCCGACCCGGGAGACAATGGTAGATACTAGTTTACGTAGGTTTTACGTAAGTGTCCTGACTATCCTGAGGACGATGGTCTATAGTCTAGTGATTGCGTAAGTACGAGTAATCATTCCATATCAAACATTCCAACCCAATTCCCAACCCGGGAATCCCATGCCTTGGCTGTGTGAACTCACCTTGGATTGCTCGGCAGATACACAAAGAGGGTTTCTTGAACTAAAGGTGGTCAACCACGTCCTAACAGGGTTACCACACAAATCAGGTTTTGACTCAAGTAATGCACGTACGTATCACATAAGTTAACACGTTGCAAACACGCATAGATCATGGTAACACTTAACAGTCAAGAGCATAACTTGTGCGTTTTAATCTTAGCCCAAATGTACTCGGCCCAACATAACCCAGCCCAATTATCATAACAGATCAATAACACATCGGCCCAATTAAACAACATAATAGTCCAATGGCATACACGGCCCAAACACTTAAACAGATAATTCAACTTGTACGACCCATGCATCTTGTGCGACTGGGATCACATTGTGCGACTCGTTTTGGGCTTCGAGGCCCAACAGTTAAACAAACTTTATCACATGTGCGATTCAGTAAACCTTGTGCGATTCATACGGGTTGTGCGATTAGGATTGGGCTTGTGCGGTTCTACTTGGGCTGATCGGCCCAACTACTTAACAACATTTCAACAGTTTGTACGTTTATGTGTGTGTGGCCCAACATATCAAACAACAAACTATCCAGCCCGGTCCATGTGTCTTGTGCGACTCGTTTTGGGCTTAAAGGCCCAAACGTTAAACACATGTAGCTCGTGCGATCCAGCAGGCCTTGTGCGACTGGACGAGTCTTGTACGACTGGCCAGACTTGTGCGAGAGAACCCCTTATGCGACTAGGGGCCTTGTGCGACCGGTTTAACAAAGTTCCGGATTTCTTGCCAATCGGTTACAATTATCATTTGTCATCAATAGTTTCCAAGTTTATAGAATCAATTAACAATTAAACAGTTTCATACCATGATGGATTTCGATCAAACAAAGTGGTTAACATCCAATTCTTATGAACCCTAACCTAATCATAACATGAACATCAAACACAATCCTTAACATATATCACATCACAGCCGATCACTAGGTGTTCGGTTCTAACTCTAGGTCATGCAATCCAAATCATAAACATCAACCAATTCCTCATGTAAATCAAACGAATCAACTAACCCTTCAATCTAGTAACCCGTGAACCATTTTCATAAACACTTCATTCTATCATAATCAATCTTATGAATCCATATCATCAATGATTTCATTAACAAAACCTTAGACTATCATACAAGGTTATAGCATCATAACATCAATCATCATACAAATAAATAATTAACAACACACTAACCGGTTAGAACAAAGATTGATCCCGATTAAAAGAGCTTCGAGGAAGGGAAAATGTTGCTGCCGTCGAGTTCGAGATTGAGGGAGAGAGAGAGCTAGGGTTTTTGTGTGTGATAGTGTTTTGATAAGAATGAGAGATGGTTACTACACTCTAAGAGTTATGCGTGTGAGGTGTGTGGGCCGAACCCTAACATGGGCTGCCCTATAGTCCGTTTACAAGCAATACGGCCCAATGGCCTTGTGCGGTCGAGTGGGTGTGTGGGTTGTTGTGCGATCGGATCATGTAACCCATATACATTCATATAACATGTCATACATTCATTCAATAAGAGCACATATCACATAACATTCATATCATTCACATACGTTACATCAAAGCACAAAATAGGTTCGGAAACACGAGTTGTCACATTATCCCCAACTAAAAAGAAATTTTGTCCCGAAATTTGGTATGCACTCACTGAGGGAGCTAGGTAAGTTGTATTGTTCACTGGTTTTCCTGGGGTGTCACATCCTCCCCCCGTTGATCTGGAATTTCGTCCCGAAATTCCGAAGTAGTAGCTTCAGCCTCAGTAGTGGTTGCATTGGTTCCGAATAACTGGGGGTACTTTTCTGTCATCCTATCTTCGCGTTCCCAGGTGTACTCTGGGCCACGTTTGGAGTTCCAACGTACTCGAACAAGAGGGATTCTCTTGTTTTTGAGGACCTTTACATCCCGGTCCGTGATTTCTACAGGTTCTTCGACGAACTGCAACCGCTCGTCGATAGTGAGTTCCTTAAAAGGAATTATGAGAGTCTCATCTGACAGGCACTTCTTCTGATTCGACACGTGAAAGACATTGTGAACTGCACCGAGTTCAGCTGGTAGGTTCAACTTGTAGGCCACTTTGCCGATTTTCTCAATGATTTCGAACGGGCCGACGTACCGCGGATTTAGTTTGCCCCGTTAGCCAAAACGAACCACACCCTTCCAGGGTGAGACTTTTAGTAAAACCCGGTCCCCGACCTGAAATTCCAATGGCTTTCTACGCTTATCCGCGTAGGCTTTCTGACGGTCGCGTGCTGCCGCCATGCGTTGTCGTATCTGTGCTATCTTTTCCGTGGCGTCCACTACAATCTCTGGACCCGTAATCTGACTATCGCCCACCTCTGCCCAACAGAGAGGTGACCGGCATTTACGTCCGTACAATGCCTCGAATGGAGCGGCTTGTATGCTGGTGTGATAACTGTTATTGTATGAGAACTCCACCAAAGGGAGATGCTTTTCCCAGCCGTTGCCGAAATCGATAACATATGCCCGAAGCATGTCTTCAAGAGTTTGAATCGTTCGCTCAGACTGCCCATCCGTCTGAGGATGATATGCTGTGCTCATGTCTAATCGTGAGCCGAAAGATTTGTGCATCGCTTGCCATAGTTCTGACGTGAATCGTGCATCGCGATCCGAAATGATGGATGTGGGCACCCCGTGCCTCGAAACAACTTCTTTAAGATAGACGTCTGCGAGAGTGGAGAACTTATCCGTTTCCTTTATAGCCAGAAAGTGTGCAGACTTGGTGAGTCGATCCACGATCACCCATATGGTATCATTCCCACACTGGGATCTGGGTAAGCCCGTAACGAAATCCATGGAAATTTCTTCCCATTTCCATTGCGGTATTTTGGGTTGCTGAAGTAGACCCGCTGGTTTCTGGTATTCAACCTTGACTCTCGCACAGGTCAAGCACTTGCCGACATAAGTAGCGATGTGGGCCTTCATGCTAGGCCACCAATAAGTAGTTCTGATGTCGTGGTACATCTTGTCCGACCCTGGATGTACTGAGTAGCGAGACTTGTGAGCTTCATCCATTACAAGTTCGCGTAGACCGCCGTAAAGTGGGACCCAAATACGCCCCGTTACATAGTAGGCGCCGTCTGCCTTCTGTTCTAATCGTTGCCTTGAGCCGCGTAGGGCTTCAGCCCTGACGTTTTCTGGTTTCAATGCTTCTGCCTGAGCATCTCGTATCTGTGTAGGAAGGCTAGACTGAATCGTAAGCTGTAGCGCTCGCACTAGCCGTGGTAGAGTGTCTTTCCGACTGAGGGCATCAGCCACAACGTTGGCTTTGCCTGGATGGTACTTAATGGCGCATTCGTAAACGTTCAGTAGTCCAACCCATCGTCGTTGACGCATGTTCAAATCCTTCTGCTTAAGAATATGCTCGAGACTCCTGTGATTGGTGTAAATCGTGCACCTGGTACCGTACAGGTAGTGTCGCCATATCTTAAGCGCGAAAACAACAGCTCCCAGCTCTAAATCGTGCGTCGTGTAGTTCCGTTCGTGAATCTTAAGTTGGTGCGAGGCGTAAGCAATGACCTTGTCGCGCTGCATTAACACACATCCAAGACCCTGGATGGATGCATCACAGTAGACCACAAAGTAGTCCATGCCCTCTGGCAATGAGAGGATAGGTGCACTGCAAAGTCTATCCTTTAAGTGCTGAAAAGCAGTTTCTTGCGTGTTGCCCCAACGGTAGGTGACACCCTTCTGTGTCAGTAGTGTAAGCGGCTGAGCAATCTTCGAGAAATCCTTGATAAACCGTCTATAGTACCCCGCCAAACCCAAAAATTGGCGTATTTCCATTGGTGTACGTGGTGCAGGCCAGTTTCTGATCGAGTCTACCTTGGATGGATCAACATGGATCCCATCCTTGTTCACTATGTGGCCTAGAAAGTGGACTTCACGAAGCCAGAAGTCGCATTTCGAGAACTTAGCGTACAGTTGTTCCTTCCGTAGGAGTTCCAAAATAAGGCGTAGGTGCTGCTCGTGTTCCCCCTGACTCTTGGAGTAGATCAGAATGTCGTCGATGAAGACAATGACGAACTTGTCAAGATAGGGTTTGCACACCCTATTCATAAGGTCCATAAATACGGCAGGTGCGTTCGTTAACCCGAACGGCATGACAAGAAACTCGTAGTGGCCGTAGCGAGTTCTGAATGCGGTTTTGGAGACGTCCTCATCCCGGACTCTCAGCTGATGATAACCGGACCTCAAGTCTATCTTGGAGTAGTAACACGACCCTTGCAACTGGTCGAATAGATCATCTATGCGTGGTAGAGGATAACGGTTCTTCACCGTCACCTTGTTGAGTTCACGGTAGTCGATGCACATCCTGAAGGTACCATCCTTTTTTTTCACGAAAAGTACTGGAGCTCCTCAAGGCGAAGAGCTTGGATGAATGAAGCCCTTTTCCAAGAGCTCTTGTAGCTGCTTTGACAGTTCCTCCAATTCTAATGGAGCTAGACGATACGGTGCGCGAGCTATGGGTGCTGCTCCTGGAGCGAGCTCGATTTGAAATTCGACCTGACGGTGAGGCGGTAATCCAGGTAAATCTTCAGGAAACACCTGAGGGTAGTCGCGTACAACTGGAATGTCTTCCAATTTCTTTTCCTTCACTGATGCATCCGAAACGAGTGCCAAGATTGCGGTGTGACCCTTCCGCAGACACTTCTGAGCCTTCAAGAAAGAGATGATGCCTACCACTGCACCACTCCTGTCACCTTGAACTTCGAGGGGTTCTTGACCAGAACGTGGAATACGAATGATCTTCTCACTGCATAAGATCTCTGCCTGATGTTGGGATAACCAATCCATCCCAATAACGATATCAAAACTTCCCAAGACTATGGGAATAAGGTCGATGGAGAAAACTTGACCGGCTAAGACAATACTACAACCCTTGACTATTTGCGTGGCTTCTAAACTCTTACCATTTGCTAACTCTACGACATGTTTGGTGCTTAGGGGTGTTGATGTACGTTTTAACAATTTACTGGCTTTCACAGAAATATAACTTGTATCCGCACCTGAATCAAATAAAACAGTAACATAAACATCGTCAAGGAGAAACTTACCCATAACCACATTGGGATCGTTCATTGCATCTCCTCGTCCTAACACGAAAGCTCGACCCCTTGCCTCGTTGCCATTGTTGTTGTTGTTTCCCTCGTTGTTGTTGTTCCCGTTGCCCTGGTTATTGTTGTTGCGATTCTGGTTCTGGTTCAGTTGAGGATAGTCGCGTTTGAAATGTCCTTCAGCCCCACACTGGAAACATCCCCGGTTTCCACGCTGTGGCTGCTGTTGCTGTGGGTTATGTGGAGCTGGTTGTTGCGGTTGCTGGTTCTGATTTGCAGGCCGTGGGCTCCTACAGTCTTTGGCCTCGTGACCCATCTTGAGACATCTTTGACAACGACCCTTGTTGCACTGGCCGCTGTGATGTCTGTTGCAGTTGTGACACTTGGGGTGAAACCCTTGATACCTTCTCTGTCTATGACCTCCAGAGGATTGCTGACTAGGACTCTGGTAGTGGTCAGTCTTTTGCTGCTGAGCTTGAGATTGAACTGTTGCTGAACCTTTGCTAGAATCCCCATCCCACTTTCTTTTGTTGTCACTGGGTGTAGTAGGAGTAGCGGCTGAAGTGGTAGCACTGATGTGTTTGGGCAACTTGTTTTGTTCCACCGCCTGATCCGTGAGGCGATGAGCAAGACGCTGGACGTCTTGGATATTATCGAGGTTAGCCGATGTAACATGGCTCTGAATTTCTGAGGCTAGACCCTTGAGGTACAACTCGATGCGTTTGATGGGAGGGTCTACCATGGTAGGACACAAAATAGCCAGTTCGTTCGATCGCTTCGTGTAAGCTTCTATCTCTGACCCCGTCATCTTCAAGTGATAAAACTCATTCTCCAACTTGTGGATATCATCCCTTGTGCAGTACTCACGCTTGATAAGTTCCTTGAATTCGTTCCAGGGTGTGGCGTTAGCAGCTGCCAACCCTAAGATCTGAACTTGGGCGTTCCACCAAGTTAGTGCTATTCCTTCTAGCGTGCCAGTGGCGTATTTCACCCTGCGAGCCTCAGGGCATTCACACATCTCGAACACTGACTCCAGCTTCTCAAACCAGTGGAGGAGTCCCACTGCCCCCTCTGTGCCGCTGAAAGTACTTGGACGACAGTCCATGAAGTTCTTAAAGGTGCAAACTTGCTGCTGCGCTGGTTGACCTATTGTGTACGAATAGGGCAAAGTTTAAATACAAGGGCTAGTTTAGGAGTGTAGGATCTAAAGATCCTAGTGTAAGTTATGACTACAGGATATACTACCTGCTTGAGCAGCTGCAAGTGCCGCAGCAACTTGAGCTTGAACGAGAGCCTCTAGCTGGGCTTGAGGCATGTTAATTCGTCCAGACATGATCTTCATAGTAAAAGTAACGTAAGTGAGAGTGGTTCGCGAATAGGGCGATGACAGAAAAGCGTAAGCACGTAGGTATTCTCATGTAATAAAGTCATGTGTATCTAAACGTATTGCGAGCAAAGTTCTATATAGTTCTAGCATGCAGGTAATAATCATAAACCTTATTACCTAGGATGTTGAGTCTTGCACGTGGAGCGAAGCGTCGTTGTGGATCGTTGAGAGCACTGTTCTGGTTATAGTCTGGTTTTAATAAAAACGTTTTCCCATATTAAAACCAAGTTCTCTATAACCAATGGCTCTGATACCAATCTGTCACACCCCCAAAATCCACCTGCGGAGTATCACCGCTTGGGAGCGTGACTGACCAGGATCAAGCCACCAATCATATTGAACATGTAAATATATAGTAAAAGTTATCCATCAATACGAAAGGTGTCTATCAAAACCAACATAGTTAAGTATAGCGGAAGCATTAATGTAAAAACCCAATCATAAGTATTAATGTATGAAATGACATAAGTAATCACGATCCATTTGCCCACAACGACCTGCTCCTCCTTGTGCAAGCTCCATAATGTACCTAAGGTCTTGCAAGGCATGCAGCAGATAATCAACAACTAGTTGAGCGAGTTCACAGAAAGTAAGTTCATAACAGTAATGCGTAAGTTCATCTAGTGGGGGCTTCCCATGCAAGTATATACTACTGGTGGGGGATTCCCACATTTATCCTTAATAATGGGGGGCTTCCCATTATGGTACTTACTAGACTATTTGCAACCATGTGTTCTTCTTAATCCGAGAACAGGAATACGTACAAGGTCACGCAGGATTTACGTGAGTGCCCTTCCCCGAGGACAGTGGTACGCGTGGGGTTTACGTAGGATTTACGTAAGTGTCCTTCCGACCCGGAAGACAGTAGTGGGTGTTAGGTTACGCAGGATTTACGTAAGTGTCCTCCCGACCCAGGAGACAATGGTAGATACTAGTTTACGTAGGTTTTACGTAAGTGTCCTGACTATCCTGAGGACGATGGTCTATAGTCTAGTGATTGCGTAAGTACGAGTAATCATTCCATATCAAACATTCCAACCCAATTCCCAACCCGGGAATCCCATGCCTTGGCTGTGTGAACTCACCTTGGATTGCTCGGCAGATACACAAAGAGGGTTTCTTGAACTAAAGGTGGTCAACCACGTCCTAACAGGGTTACCACACAAATCAGGTTTTGACTCAAGTAATGCACGTACGTATCACATAAGTTAACACGTTGCAAACACGCATAGATCATGGTAACACTTAACAGTCAAGAGCATAACTTGTGCGTTTTAATCTTAGCCCAAATGTACTCGGCCCAACATAACCCGGCCCAATTATCATAACAGATCAATAACACATCGGCCCAATTAAACAACATAATAGTCTAATGGCATACACGGCCCAAACACTTAAACAGATAATTCAACTTGTACGACCCATGCATCTTGTGCGACTGGGATCACATTGTGCGACTCGTTTTGGGCTTCGAGGCCCAACAGTTAAACAAACTTTATCACATGTGCGATTCAGTAAACCTTGTGCGATTCATACGGGTTGTGCGATTAGGATTGGGCTTGTGCGGTTCTACTTGGGCTGATCGGCCCAACTACTTAACAACATTTCAACAGTTTGTACGTTTATGTGTGTGTGGCCCAACATATCAAACAACAAACTATCCAGCCCGGTCCATGTGTCTTGTGCGACTCGTTTTGGGCTTAAAGGCCCAAACGTTAAACACATGTAGCTCGTGCGATCCAGCAGGCCTTGTGCGACTGGACGAGTCTTGTACGACTGGCCAGACTTGTGCGAGAGAACCCCTTATGCGACTAGGGGCCTTGTGCGACCGGTTTAACAAAGTTCCGGATTTCTTGCCAATCGGTTACAATTATCATTTGTCATCAATAGTTTCCAAGTTTATAGAATCAATTAACAATTAAACTAAGAAAGAGAGAAAATATTTTTGCGCAAATTTACCATTTACTAGAGAAAGGACACTTTATATACAAAATAATGAACTAAGAAAGAGAGAAAATATTTTTGTTTAACCGTTCTATCATCAGATTGAAGACTAATCAAAATCAAATCAAAGTACTGAATTTAAAAAGTACCTTTTGCTGATCGTATCTTACTTCTCTAATCTCCTCCAAAGGAAACATATCATCTGTAAAAAAATTTGAACTTTTTGCAACAGTGAAATGTTACCCGTTTTATCTCTGGAACAACCGCTATCAACATTCCAGAGATGTCAACAGCTCCTTATTAGTTGTTCCTGAAAGGTAAGGAGATTAGTAAGACATTGGTACCCAGGCCATCGTGGTCCTGGGTTTACCTGAAGCATCAAAATAAGACACTTCCTTTAAACATAAGTCCCCTTTAGTTTCAAGGATTGGAGACGTTGCTGCTTTGGGTTTCCAAGTCTGTTTCGGTTTAACAAACGTGTTTGTTACCTTCGGTTGAGCAACTTTAGCTAATTCAGGTTTATTGGTTTTAGAAACACGTTTTTGTTCCTAAAAAGCTTTTTGTTTGTTTTTAGCAGCATTCCAATCCCCATCAGAAGGTTTAACCTTGGGATTCACATTCTTCATTGCCTTAGGTGACGATACCTTCATTGGCTTAGAATGATTGTTATCCTTAGGTGTAACCCTCTGATTTTGTATATAGTAGGGTACATGGGGACGCCGTGTGCAGTTTCTAGCAATATGACCCACAATGCCACAGTTGTAGCAAGTTTGTCTTTTCATCGGAAAGACGTTTTGAGCATCTTGATTTGCTCTAGCAGGTCCTGAAGGACAAACTGATCCTTTTTGCACTGGATGCGCCTGCACATTTCTCTTAGACGAAGACGAGTTTGGGTGCTTGTATTTGTTGTTTGCAGAAGTCTTGTTGCTCTGAGCACCATTCTTCATCTTTTCTCCCTTATTGGAGCTTTCAATCACTTTGTCACGAGCCTTATGAGATCGTGATTTTCCTTGATAAGCAGACTTCGTATACCCCCGACTTTGATCTGCTCGTTTTGGCTCCTTTTGCGTGTTGTGAACCGGCTCGCAAACATCAGCACAAGAGTGAATATTCGCATTTTGTTGCACGTTTGGGCGATGAACACAATTTCTAGCAATGTGCCCAGGAATTCTACAGTTGAAACATGTCTGTCGCTTCAATGTATGGAGATTCGGAGAGCCAGCAGCAGTAGCTGATCTGATGGATCCAGATGACCGAGCTTGCTTAGCATGCTTAGGTTGCTTTGCTTGTGTTCCATGTGCCTTTTCTGATTTCTTCTGTACCTGTTGATCAGAACTAGCACAAGCATGAGATTCAGACAGTTGATGTTTTTCGTCTTTTATAGTTTTATTAGGATCATTTTGAAAAGACGATTCAGTTTCTGTTTTAATTTCCTTTTCAGAAACATTTTCTTGTGACTTTTCATTTAATGTGACCACCTCTTCTTTTTCAAAATCTGGTTCAGCTTTAATTTCAGAAGATGTAGAAGTTTCATCAACACGTGTTTCTGCATCACATGCATCAACGGTTTCCAATGGGGTCCCACTAGATTCAACATTAGGGACACCCACTGAGACCGATTCAGAAGAAGAATCAGGATATTCTTGATTTTCTTGAGAAGTAGTTTCAGTGGTTTCACTGAATGTATCCTGAGGGACCTCACCTGTACCACTATCATCAACTGAAGAGTTAGAAACATCACATTCGCAATCATTAACTGAAGAAAATTCATCACCAGAATTAATGTTCACAGATTGAACACACCCATCATCAGTCTTGCCCAAAACAGCAGGTCCATTAGACGCTAACGAAAGAAACATACTAAAAATATTTTGTCCCAAAACAAGATCAGGATTATTTTCATCAAAACAATTTTTAGGTAAATCAGAATTTAAAGCTTGTTCTCCCCCAAGAGTATCTTCACATTTCAAGTCTACCCTTTCTGCACATGCAAACGATTGGTTAGGATCAACATCTCCTTTAGAGACAAAGTTCATTAACGGGGCTGACTGTTTATTGCCAGCAGGACCATTGTTGACTGATGACTTATCAATTTTTGGTCCATAAGTCATCTTGCCCTCATTAATTAACTCCTCTTCCGTGAATGGCAAATAAGTATAGTTATGATTGTATGGAGGAGGAGTTTTTGTGTATCCCAAACCAGCCCCTTTCTTTCCTTTGTACTCTAGTTGTATATCACAAATGTTCTTGACCAAATTACTAGAAGTGTCAAATTTTTTAATATTAATTTCATTTACCTGATATTTGACCTTTAGTTCTTCCAGTTCTTTGGTCAAGTCACTAATTGTTGCTAGAGCATCTAAAAAATTACAATTCTTAGCGCTGAGATCTTCTTTCAACTGAATGATATGTTTCCTTTGGGCTTCAATTTTTTCTTTATAAAGTTTTTCATTTTTAGCCAAAGTAAAGTTTTTATTTTTAGTATCTTTGTAATCTTGAATCAACTCAGCGTTGTGTAACCGATATGCCTCCACTCTTTCTCTACACTCAGGAGTGCAAAAGACAGAAAGTATCTCTTCACGGAATGTCATAGTTTCAGAGGGTGGTTGATACTTTTGTTCTTCTCCTCAAAACACAAACCAAACGAGAACCCGTGTACTCGCTAACTCAAACCCTTTCAATCGAATGAACCCGCTTTCTGAACCACACCTCAAAACCTGTCAAAACTGTTATCACAAACGTTTTTTTTTTTTTTTTTTTTAAATTATAAGATAAACCCTTTTTTTTAAAGAAAACTTCTTCTTCTTATTATTATTATTATAAATAAATATTTATTGATTAGGTAATTATGATCCAATGATTAGTCAATTTATTATTATAATTAAATGAAAAAAAAATCAGTAAACGACAATTTTGCAAATGTCTGTTATCCTCTTCGTTCAAACAACACACAATGGTGACGAAGATTGAAACGGAGATGGTGTGAGGAAGACGACCGGGTTCTGGTGATTCACGGTAGTGAATGGTTGTTCGTTGCAGTGGTCGGTGACGAACGGTATGAAGGACGATACGATGTAGACTGAGGTTGTACAGAGTTGCACGTCGGAGAAGACGATGATGACCGGAAAGTTGAACGGAGAAGGAGAAGGTTAAGGATAAAGATTGACGAAGATGGTGAACGATGAAGATGATGACGGAAGAAGATGATGAGGTCGGATAACGTCGGAACGATGACAGGAGACTATGGTGACTCGTAATAAATGATGAAAGTGATCGGAAGTTGTAGGTGATGATGGTGATGAAAGTGATCGAAAGTTGTAGGTGATGATGATCGGAGAGATGAGCGGCGTCGACGATCAAGCTAGCAAGATATAACGACAGTGAAGCGGTAGTGTTCTATGGTGATTAATGGTGATCGGAGGTGGTGGTTGTGTTTCGAAAACTTCGCGGACTCGGAACCGTTGTGGAAACAATGGTTGCGACTCAAATATGAATGACTCGAGACCAATGAAGTTCAAATGGTGAGTCGAGAGCTTGAAGATGATGATGTAGCTTTGGAGATGATTGCGACTCGTAACTTGAAGTCGGAAAGGATGATTGACTCGAGACCTTGGTTGCGACTCGTGATGAAATGGCTGTGATGATGATGATTGCAACTCGAAATCGTGAGTCGAAATGTAGATTGCGACTCGAAATCGAGGTTGCGAGTCGGAACGATGTTTGCGAGTCAAGACCTGTTGTAGAGATGGCTGTGATGATGATGATTAGTCGAGACCGTGGCCTGTAAATATGAGTCGAGACCTTTAACAGATGATGAAGTTGAGTCAAGACCTCAACTGATGTCAATTTGGAGAAGGTTGTTGACTCGAAACCGATACTGACTCGAAACAGTTGATGAAACTTTTAAATTTGGAAATTAGAAAATTTCAAAAGATTCTATCAATTCAACAAATCACCGAAAACATTGTAGAAATATTAAAATCAAGATATTTTAGTAAAAATAAAAGATTATGTTTAATCCTTTTAACAGCCTTTTTCAAAATCAACACACCAAAATATAGTGATTTTTGATGAAATTTCGATGAACACTACGACGAACGCCAAGAACACTGAACCAAAAGTAACGAAAATCTTGAATCTTTGATATCACACCGAGCCTAGAAATAGGTTCTAATGGCTCTGATACAACTTGTAAGTCCCGTTTAACCGGATCTTTCAATGATATCAAACCTAATCTTGTGAGAGTGCGGAAACCAAACACAAGATGATTCAAGATAAACCGAAAATATGAAACACGAAAAACAAACCGAATCACCTTTCAAACTTGCACACGATTCTATTACTATCAACTAGCAAAACCGTCTGGTACAAGTTCCTACACCACAATCGCCTCTCTCTAGCTTCTTTAGAACTTTTGTAACAAAGAGGTTCAAAAACTAAACCAAGTTAAAAACTTGTTTATATACATAGACAAGCCCACTTCACTACATGGGCTCCCCTTGGGCCTTCTTGGCCCACATGGCCTAAAGCTTGGCCCAAGTGACCTATAAAGGTCCACAACCTAATATAAACTAACCCAATAAAGCCCAGTTCGCAACCATAACCCGTTGTGTTAATTTGATGCGTCAGTCTCACACTTCAGGGCCTAACAGTTGTAAACATCCAACTTCTTTAAAAAAGAAGTTTTTAAAGAAGTAAATACATTTTAAAGGGTAACTACACTCACTAAACACACTAGTAAGTTACTACAAGTTTTTATAAAAGTTCAAGTTCATGTTGTTGTGTAAATTGCATGATTTTGGCACTTGGTAAGCGTTGATTGAATTGTTAATTGTTTGTTATGATTTTTCAAAAGAAAATGATATGCTTAAGAGGATGGAAACCTCCATTTTTAAGGAAAACTATGGCAAAATTTTTGTAAAAATTAAATACTTAGAAAAATATTTTTGAACAAGTATTTACAAGTATATTTTTAACCATGATTTTCAGACAAAGTTTGCCATGTTTTTTTTTATTACAAAAAGTATAAATATTGGAGGTTGGTTTTCATAAATAAAAGTGACTAAATATGTATTTAAGAGACACAATGTGTGTGATTATTTGTATACTTTGTGCATCAGTTATATTATTTTAGGGCATAAAAATAATGTAACACATCAAATACCAAGGATTACAACCCAAAATGTTACCAAAATCTCAAGAAATAAATTACAAGTTACACACAAAAGATTGGTGAAACCGAACAAGAAATGTAACTTACAAAATATTCCAAAACTTAATTCACAAGTATATTTGGTAAATAATATTTTGGACACAAGGAAATGAAAATATGATTTCTACAATTATTACAAAAATTATATCATACTTTTGACAAGGAGAAAATATATTATTTTTGGGAAATAAAAATATATTGGAATCTTTGGAAGATATATTATTTTTGGGAAAGATATATATATTTTCTTGGGTAAACTTAAACACATTATTTTGGATAAAAATAAGTTTATATATATTTTCTAAATTAGATTTGAAAATATTTTATTTTTGGAACTTATATGAAAATAAAAATATTTTTGCCAAGTGAAAAAATTATAAATAATTCTTCTAAGTAATACTTCTTGAATAGATATTTTGGAAATATATATTAGTGGACTTTTATTAGAAATAATATTCCGGAAAATTTAATATAAATTTAAGTATATGAATACTTAATGAATACAATAAAATACGTATTCTCACACGTATAAATACACACCGGAATACGACACCAATACATGGCAAAAATTTACAAATACAAGAATACGAATACAAATACCCCCATCCTTGGGAAGGAAATACAAGTATGAATACTTGGGAAGTATTAAGTTAAAATATGTTATTTTAACGATTATTCCAAAATTTAAGAAACATCATTTAAAGTTAAAATATTAATTATTTTGACAATAATGATATAACTTGGAACAATATCAAAGGCATAAAAGAAACGTAACTCAAAGACATTAATACTAAATAAAGGCACGGCCCGTTCGTCTAATAGACATTAGTACGTTGTAGGTAGTCGTGTTCATCGAAGGAGCTTTGAGTTACTGTGACCCGAAGACGCAAGACTGTGAGTTCATGACCCCCTTTTCTTTTAACTGTTTTTTTTTTCAGTTTTATAACTTCGGGGGTGAAATACATGTTACAAACTGTTTACGAACATTTTATGTGGTATGGTTAGCTAAAGAAGGGTACTGCTTGATCATGTGAGTGGTGGGTATGACACTTAAGGCAATTAATCCTCGTTGTAGGACCGAGGGACATGAGTGATAGATCTATTTGGGTGTAGCGAGCCCACACCCATGCGGACCAGGGTGGCCCATGTGGTGACTATGTCTTATTCCCGGAGACAAATTTGCTAGGTTTGAGTTTTCCTGCATCACTTCACACATATCAATGGCCTTGCAAACCATTGGTGATCTGTTTTCCTTGTTGCTTTCATACCAGGAGTTTACAAACTTACACACATACTTTCAATGATTACAAAGGTTTATTCTTACACACAAACTAACACATGAACTCGCTCAACTTTTGTTGATGTTTTCAAACTACATGTATTTCAGGAAATTAGATGTGGATCTGGCGGGCGTTCGGAAGTTCCAAGTATGGTTTATGAATAAAATATGTCATCCATGGACTTAGGTTTTGGTCAGTGTGTCTTATTCCTGGACGAGACACGTCTTCCAAATCCTGGTTTTACGTAATATCTTTTGTCGAGTCTTTGTGAACTCTTAGACAAATTGCATGGTTTGTACTCGAATTAGAATTCTTCATGTTTTAAAACAATGTTGTTATTATGTATTTAAAACTTATTTAACAGATGATCATCGTTGGTTTTATCATATATGTTGGATCGTCGTGTAACCCTAACGAGTCAATTTGAAGAGTTCAACATCAAAATCAAAGGCGGAATCAATGAAACTGATGTAACACAGCTTGTTTTCCTCTAATTATCTTCTTATTAACCGATTCTGAGCTTTTACAGATTCAAATAACAAACGGACAACACCTCGGCTCTGAATCACACACACTAATTTCGTTTCAAATGACACAGGCACAACAGGTATTTATAGGCGGCTAATTCCTCTTGAAAGGTCCATGCGAGATTTAATTCCGTGCGGAATTAACTCAAGCAGAATAACGTTTCGTGCGGAATTACCATTTCGTGCGGAATTATAATTCCAAGCGGAATTATAATTTCGTGCGGAATTACCTATAAACTCCATTTCTCATTTTGCATGCCCTGATCTATCTAATACAATACAAGACTCTATAAAGACGAAGTTAACAGACATCAGTGCACCAACAGACTCCCCCTTGGATGTTGACGAAGTCTTTAGCATCTAGTTCTTCAGTCTTTAGTCTTGATCTATCGTTCTTTGCTCTAAATTGTTTTGACATTGTAAAGCATCCTTCAAACTTCTATCTTCAAACTCCCCTTTGAATGTTGATCCGGAATCTAGACTCCCCCTTTCGATGACTCCCCCTCTCGATCAGCTGGGACTTGAAATCTGGTTCAAACTTTGACATTTTCTTTGCCATGGGAATCTTCCAAAACTATTTCCTGTTTCTCAAACATATAATATTACAAACTATTCAATCTTAAATTTCTATTAACTGTTCATCAGTTTTAGAAATCCACTTAAGTATTCAGGTCCAAGTTAATGACCCTGATTACTCAATTTATCTACCAAGTCCAACTTAATGACCTTGGTTGATACAATACAGAAACAAAACTGATTTTGTTCAAAAAAATTTTCTGAAAAATTACTCGTTTAAAGTTAATGAACTTGTTCTGACTTTCCATTTTATCAATTAACATGTTAAGCTCCCAACTCATCGTCCAGCTTAGAATCTTTCTGCATCTGCTCCAACTTTCTGAATCTGAAGATCAACTCCCCACTTTGGTTTGTCGGAAAATAAAGCAGAAATGAAAAATCTTTTTGGATTTTTAATAACATTTCTAAACTAGAAAGTTAGGACATAAATGAAATGCAGAAATATAATGCAATGGAAGTAAACTATTTACAAACATATATTTGGTGAGCGTGTTAGGGAATCATATCAGCTGACGACAAGTTACTAGCACCGTTAAGCTTGATAACATACTAAGTCTTAAACAATTCACTTAGATTGTCGATATGCTGATCCTCTTAAATTTTCATACAGATTTGAATCTGTTCAGGATACGATTTAGGTGAATTAACGACTTAAACTTATATGTGTATCCCACCTCTTGAATATACTCCTGTATCCAGATCCCAATATTCAGTCTTACAGGTGAGTATACTTAGATAATATCTGTAAAGGGTTAAATGCGAAACCGTGAGAGCTCAGGTCAGAACTTCCGTTCAGCAAAGAGATGACGGTTCGACTTTAGGTGTGTTCCCTTTAGAGAAATCTTTTCTTCAACAGCACATGATTAGCATTTTGCAATGTTTCATCATTTTCTGTACTGAGGGTGAGCTTTATTTCAAGCAAGCACAATTATACGGGGACTAGGCCATTGCTTCCGCAAAATCAGAAGTCCCGGGATAATACCCTTGATATCACTGAGTATAAAGACCTAGTATCTCGGAAAAAGGGACCTTTCAAACAAGATTTCAGGGGTTACCTTTATATCCAAGATTTGTTCCCCACAAGATAAGCAAGTTTGAATTTTAGGTTTATATCCCAAAAAAGATTTACTGAATGTATTAAAACCTGTCGACACATCATCAGCGAGACTGTTTAACACTTTTAAACTTTACATTTCTTTAGCGTACCATAACTGTCAAGCCGATGTATTATCATTTTCCCTTTTTACACAAGCTCCTTTTTAGTTTTCTATTGTTTTTGGATTTTGAAATTTTCTCATGTTTTTGGATTTTTGAATTTTTTATTGTTTTTGTATTTTCTGAAAATATAATACTCCCCCTAAATACCAAAACAAGTAAAAAATCGACAAACCGTTGCAAATTGTTTGTCGACATCATCATCTACAATGTTATCCTCATCAACGCCAATAATCCCATCCGACACCGATAAAAGCTTCATACCGTTTAGTTTTAAAAGATATTTAAAACGAGTTTTGTCAAATGCTTTGGTATGTAAATCAACTTTCTGTTCGTCAGTGTGGATTTTCTCAATTCGTATCAACTTCTTCTCGAAGCAATCTCGGATGAAGTGATGACGAATTTCGATATGTTTTGTTTTAGCGTGATGAACAGGATTTTTTGTGATATTAATCGCTGCCTCATTATCAACAAAGATAGGGGTGTTAAGAAATTGCAAACCGTAGTCACGCATCTGTTGCTGGATCCACAAGATCTGAGAGCAAAAACGGCTAGCAGATACATACTCAGCTTCACATGTGGACAAAGCTACAGAGGTTTGCTTCTTACATTGCCAGGTGACCAAGCGTGGTCTGAAAAGCTGACAACCCGCTGTTGTTGATTTTGCGTTAACTTTGCAGCTTCCGTAGTCGGAGTCAGAATACCCTTCGAGCATGAAGTCGCCTGTTTTTGGATACCACAACCCCAAAGATGGAGTTCCTTTCAGGTAGCGTAATATCCGTTTCACAATCACCATGTGCGAAGCTCTGGGGCTTGACTGAAACCGTGCTGCGAGGCACGTTGGATACATGATATCGGGTCTTGAAGCAGTTAAGTACATCAACGATCCGATCATGGAACGATACATCGTTTCATCTACCCTGTCTCCGGTGAGTCTGGGTTTATCCCATGATTCGTCGCTAAAGGGGTTGAAGCTGGAGTAGATCCTGACATCCCAAATTTCTCTAAGATATCATGAACATACTTCGTCTGATGTATGAAAATTCCCTCAGGTAGTTGATCAACTTGAAGTCCCAAAAAGAATTTCATCTCCCCCATCGATGACATTTCAAATTTTTGCTTCATAACTTTTTCAAAGTCTTTGCACAAATTCTCATTTGTTGACCCAAATATGATGTCGTCCACGTACATCTGAACTATCAGAAGATGTCCGTCGACCTCTTTAGTGAAGAGAGTGGCATCCACTTTTCCACGGATGAAGCTGTTGGCTAGCAGGTGTTGAGACAAAGTCTCGTACCAAGCTCTCGGGGCCTGGTGTAAATCATACAGTGCTTTATCCAGCAAATAAACCTTTTCTTTGTGGATTGGGTCGGTGAAGCCCGGTGGCTATCTGACATATACCTCCTCTTTTAACTTCCCATAGAGAAAAGCCGATTTAACATCTAACTGATATACTTTGAAATTTTTCCAAGATGCAATTGCTAGAAAGATTCTAATTGCTTCTAGTCGAGCCACAGGAGCATATATGTAACACCCCCAAAATTCCACCTGCGGAAACCCCGCGAGGCGTGTTACGCATCAGAGTTCGAGCCACCAATCACACTGAACCAATAGTAAATACTTAATAAAACATGCCATTAATTACCAATAGAAATCGTTAAACATGATATCAATTCTCAAAATGTTGTGTAGCGAAATCATGTAATAAGTTGTTTAGCAATTGTTTCATAATAATACTTAAAACCAACGTATCAAATGTAAGTTAATCCCAGAGCCTCGATCCATTACCACTCCAGCACTCCCAGATAGCAAGTCCATGTTCCAAGGTTAACGACCTACAAGCATGCAAACAAGTGTGTCAGACTACGCTGGTGAGTTCAAGGTTTTGTTAACGTGTCGTGTTACCAGATGTATGTTAATGCGATTCAATGTTGCGTTACGATGTTGCTCATGCTAGTTACCCTAGGGAGTACGCCCTTACGTAACCGAGGAGTGTGCCTCTTAGCAACCCACTATGTTGTTCACGCTAGTTACCCTAGGGAAAACGCCCTTACGTAACCGAGGAGTGTGCCTCTTAACAACCATAGTGAAACCCAGATATTAGTTCACCCCCGTCCTTACGGCCCGGTGTGAGGTTTCCCACCTAATAGCGCTATCAACTAATTACCCCATTGCCCTCCAGGCAATCCGATGATAGATTCCATGTTCAATAACCAAAACCGATTAAGTTGTTTACCCAAGATTTCCCTTCCAAATGTTTATCAGTTGTCCCAAACCACCGGGACGCATGCTTGAGAAAATGCAATGAACTCACCTGGGATTGCTCGGTATGATACACGAGAAGGTTCAGTTAAGCTACAACGTGATCACCCACGTCCTAGCATGTTTATCATACAAGTCAGGTTTGTATACAAGTATTTCACGTATGTTCTACACGTCTCGTAACAAGTTGTGTACAAGTATTGACCATCGTATTCACGTATAAGCATAACAGTTCAACAGTAGCTTCACAAAACAAAGTCCAAATATGCGGCCCAATTAGATGGACTTGTAACAGTGTGCAGGCCCAATGACAAAGTGTACACGTAAATGGTCTCGAGTCGAGACTAAGCTCTCGAGTCGAGACTAAGTGGTCTCGGGTTGTCCTGGTTTCCCAGTCTCGAGTCGCAACAGGGTGTTCTCGGGTCATCTTGGTCTGGTCGAGACTACATGGTCTCGAGTCGCAACGGGACTCGCAAACGTTGGTCTCGAGTTGTGCTGTTTGTGTGCGAGTGTTGTGGTCTCGAGTCGAGACTAGGAGTTCTCGACTCGCAACCTGTGTCGAGACTATGCATGTAACAGACTTCCTGGTTTCCATAATTTGCAGCTCTATCAGTTCCGTAAAATTAGCAAACATCTTTGGAAGTTACACAATTCGGATCAAATCATAGTTTATTCAATAATTATGAACATTCATATCATCATCATCAAGAACAACAATCGGATCATCATACAAACCGAATCATTTAACTATCATGAAACCGGATTCTAGACTAATCATGCCATCCTAACCCGAAATCATATTATCACAGCCCGTTTAACTAGCATATAATCGGACTAACTATCATATTGCCAATCATTCATGCAACTGATTTCATGAACACTAAAAATCAACAACATAATAAATCATGCAAGCAAGAACCCTAGATCATGTAACAATAGCCCTAGATTATCATGCAAGAAACATCATCAAACATGGAATCATATAACAACAAACACTTAAAACACTAACCGGCTTAGAGATGAAACCCGTGAGGTCTCGAGTCCAGGTGGTGTCGTCGCCGGCTTCAAGGGAGAGGGAATGAGTTCTAGGGTTTGTGTATGTGCTAGGATGTTTTGCAAGTTGTGAGAATGTTACTAACATTCTAGGTATAATTCGGTTAAGGGAGGGGTTGGGCCGAACCCTCACATGGGCTGCCCTAAAGGTCTCGAGTTCATGCATAGTGGGCCGAATGGGTTGGTGCAATCGAGTAAGTGTTGTGCGATCGGATCATATTGTGCGTTTGGGCCACTATATACATACATACACATATAAATAACATAACATTCAATCAACATAGTTCACGTAAGCACGTAACGTTACAGAAAGTAGGTTCAAATTACGAGTTGTCACAGTATCCCCAACTAAAAAGAAATTTCGTCCCGAAATTTGGTACGCACTCACTGAGAAAGCTAGATAAGTTAAAGCTAGGTAAGTTATATCGTTTGCTGGTTTTCCTGGGGTGTCACATCCTCCCCAACTTGAATGGGAATTTCGTCCCGAAATTCACTAGTTGTATCAACACTAGGTTTGCTAGGTTTTGACTGGTCTTTGGGGAACAAATGTGGATACTTAAGTTTCATCTGGTCCTCGCGTTCCCACGTGAACTCTGGACCACGTCTTGAGTTCCAACGAACTCTCACAATCGGTATACGGCTGTGTTTACGAACTTTAACTTCCCGATCCATAATCTCAATTGGTTCTTCGACAAACTGCAATTTGTCGTCTATCTTTAGCTCTTGAAATGGTACAACTAGTGTTTCATCAACCAAACACTTCTTTAGCTGCGATACATGAAATACATCATGGACATTACCCAACTCAGCCGGTAATTCCATCCTGTAGGCCACCTTTCCAATCCGTTCTAAAATTTTGAATGGTCCTACATAACGAGGGTTTAGTTTGCCGCGTTTCCCAAAACGCACCACACCCTTCCAGGGTGAAACCTTTAACATAACGCGGTCATTAACTTCAAATTCCAGCGGTTTACTACGCTTGTCAGCGTAGCTTTTCTGGCGGTGGCGAGCTGCGGCCATCCGGTTTCGGATCTGCACAATGCTTTCTGATGCCTCAAGCACAAACTCAGGGCCTGTGATCTGACTATCACCCACCTCAAGCCAACAGAGAGGTGAACGACATTTCCGTCCGTACAATGCTTCGAACGGAGCTGCCTTAATACTTGCATGGTAGCTGTTGTTGTAGGAGAACTCTATCAATGGCAAATGTTTCTCCCATCCTTTCCCAAAGTCGATTACACATGCCCGTAGCATGTCTTCAAGTGTTTAGATGGTGCGCTCGCTTTGACCATCCGTCTGCGGGTGATAAGCGGTACTCATGTCGAGTTGGGAACCGAACGATTTATGCATTGACTGCCATAACTCTGAAGTGAAACGCGGATCTCGGTCTGAAATGATAGAAGTTGGCACCCCATGCCTAGAAACCACCTCCTTAAGATACACTGCTGCCAGCTGAGAGAATTTGTCTGTTTCCTTGATTGCTAGGAAGTGTGCTGATTTCGTGAGGCGATCAACAATCACCCAAATGGTATCATTCCCAGCCTGAGTTCGGGGTAGCCCTGTCACGAAATCCATGGCTATCTGTTCCCACTTCCATGTGGGTATCTCTGGTTGCTGCAGTAGACCTGAGGGCTTTTGATGTTCTGCTTTGACTTTAGCACAAGTTAAACATTTGCTGACGTAGGTTGCTATATGAGCCTTCATGCTGGGCCACCAGTAGGTAGTTTTCAAATCGTGGTACATCTTATCTGATCTAGGATGTACAGAGTAGCGTGATTTATGTGCCTCTTCCATTACAAGTTCTCGTAAGTTGCCAAAGAATGGGACCCAAATGCGTCCAGTTACGTAGTAAGCACCGTCTCCCTTTCGTTCTAGTCGTTGCCTCGAGCCACGTAAAGCTTCAGCTCGAACGTTCTCTGGTTTCAACGCTTCTAACTGAGCGTCTCGTATCTGGGAAGGAAGGTTGGACTGGATCGTGAGTTGCAATGCTCGTACACGCCTAGGTGCATTATCCTTTCTGCTGAGGGCGTCAGCTACAACGTTTGCCTTGCCCGGATGATACTTGATGGCACATTCATAATCGTTCAATAATTCCACCCATCGTCGTTGTCACATATTCAATTCTTTCTGGTCGAAGATGTGCTGGAGACTCCTATGGTCGGTGTAGATGGTGCATTTGGTACCGTACAGATAGTGCCTCCAAATCTTCAACGCAAATACCACCGCTCCTAACTCCAAGTCGTGTGTCGTGTAGTTCTTCTCGTGCACCTTCAGCTGACGAGAAGTATAAGCTATCACCTTCTCGCGTTGCATCAACACGCAACCGAGACCCTGAATCGAAGCATCACAATAAACCACAAATTCGGTTCCCTCTGGTAACGACAAGATCGGTGCACTGCAAAGTTTCTGTTTTAACAACTGGAAGGCCTCTTCCTGCTTCGTTCCCCAAGAGTATACCGTGTTCTTCTGTGTCAACGAGGTGAGGGGTTGCGCGATTTTCGAGAAGTCTTTAATGAACCTTCGATAATACCCTGCGAGACCAAGAAATTGTCGCACCTCAGACGGAGTCTTTGGTGCCGCCCAATTCTTAACTGCATCCACATTCGCAGGATCCACATGTATCCCTTTCTCGTTAACAACGTGCCCAAGGAAATGCACTTCTCGAATCCAAAAGTCGCACTTCGAAAATTTCGCATACAGCTGTTCTCTTCTCAAAAGTTCCAAGATGAGACGTAGGTGACGCTCGTGATCCTCCCTGTTCTTCGAATAGACTAAGATGTCATCAATAAACACTATAACAAACTCGTCGAGATATGGCTTACATACGCGGTTCATGAGATCCATGAAAACCGCTGGTGCATTGGTCAATCCAAACGGCATGACCAAAAACTCATAGTGTCCGTAGCGCGTTCGAAAAGCCGTCTTAGGAACATCTTCTTCTCTAACCCTTACCTGGTGATAACCCGATCTTAAGTCGATCTTGGAATAGAAACTTGACCCTTGCAGCTGGTCAAACAAGTCGTCGATGCGTGGTAACGGATAACGGTTCTTAATGGTCACCTTGTTGAGCTCTCGATAATCAATACACATACGAAATGACCCATCTTTCTTCTTTACGAACAGGACTGGGGCTCCCCAAGGCGAAGAACTGGGTCGAATGAAACCCCTATCCAACAACTCCTGTAGTTGATTGGACAGCTCCTGTAACTCTCCAGGTGCTAACCGGTAAGGAGCTCGAGCAATTGGAGCCGCTCCCGGCGCAAGATCAATCTGAAATTCTACTTGACGGTGAGGAGGTAACCCTGGTAGCTCCTCTGGAAATACATCAGCGAATTCTCGCACCACTGGTAGATCCTCGATCTTACTTTCTTCAGACTGAGCGTTGGTAACTAACGCTAACATTGCTGGATACCCCTTTTGTAGATACTTCTGCGCATGCATGGCCGAGATAATACCAACCATCGTCCCACTATGATGTCCTTGAACTAATAATGTCTCCCCATCAGGGAGAGGAATACGCACAATCTTTTCCTTACACAAAATTTCTGCTTGGTGCTTAGACAACCAATCCATGCCTACCACTATGTCAACACTACCGAGCGTAACAGGAAGGAGGTCAATATCAAACACCTGACCCACGAGATCTAGTTTGCACCCAAAAAGGACATTCGAGGCTTCTATCGTTTTACCATCTGCTAGTTCTACTACTTGTTTAACATCTAAAGGTGTTGGGGTTATCCCTAATCGTTGACTAAACTCTAGGGACACGTAACTCCAATCGGCACCCGAATCAAATAATACAGAAGCAATACGATTGTTAACAGGAAACGTACCAGTTACAACGTTGCCGTCATTCCTGGCATCCCCTGCTCCAAGCTGGAACACTCTGCCTCGAGCACCATTTCCCCCGTTGTTGCCGTTGTTGTTGTTGTTGTTGTTCCCAGCATTGTTATTATTCGGGCGGTTGTTGTCGTTAGCGTTCTGGTTTAGCTGAGGGCAATCCCGCTTAAAGTGGCCCTCGTCACCACACTGATAGCACCCCTTCCTGAAACCCTGATTCTGCTGGGGTGGTTGTCCCTGTTGTCTCTGGTTCTGTTGCTGCTGGTGTTTGGGTTGTGAGGTCCTACAATCCCTGGCCTCATGGCCCGTCTTACCACACTTGTTACACATCCGACCACACGGCCCAAAATGATGATAGCCACACTTGTTACACCGTGGCTTCCTCCCTGCATACGAACCCTGGCTGTGGCCACTTCCCTGGCCTTGATTGACAGAAGACGACTTGCTGATGCTGCGGTTGTTGTTGTTGTCTGGCCTTTTCTGAGTCTGACCAGCACTGGGTGCTTTGTCGTAGTCGCTCCACTTCCGTTTGTTATCATTAGCAGATGTAGTAGCAGTGGGTGCCGCAGCAGCAGTGGGAGAAATGCGCGGGGGTAACGAATTGCTCTCTACCTCTTGGTCCACAATCTTATGAGTCAGTCGAACAATCTGTGTTAAATCATTGAGATGGGCTGCAGTGACCAAACTCTTCACACGCGGAGGCAACCCTTTGATGAATAACTCAATCCTCCGAGACATAGGCCGGGACAAGTTTGGGCACATGTCGGCCAGTTCATACGATCGCTTCACATACGCTTCGACTTCAGATCCAACCATCTTCAAGTCGTAGTACTCGTTTTCCAACTTCTGGACTTCATCCCGAGGACAGTACTCCTCCCTGATCAGTTCCTTAAAGTCTTCCCAAGTTGTGGCATTCGCTGCCTCGATGCCAAACAACTGCACCTGGGCATTCCACCACGTTAGGGCACCATCCGCCAAGGTACCCGCAGCATATTTCACCCTGTCCCCAGCGGGACAGTTACAGATAGCAAACACAGACTCTGCTTTCTCGAACCATCTCAGAAGTCCCACAGCCCCTTCAGTCCCGGTGAAGGTCTGTGGCTTACAGTCCATAAACATTTTGAATGTACACACAGGCTGGTTGTTGTGGGGTTGCGCTTGCTGACCTAAATGACGGAAGGAAACACATTATAGAAGTGAAAAGACGTGTACGCGATATGAGAGTAAGAGTACTTGGTACATTCCGTACCAGCTTGATAGGCTGCTAGAGCCTCAGCCACACGGGTATTGATTAAGTCAGTCAACTCAGCCTGAGTCATGTTGATGTTGCCACGTCCGTGTCCTCGTCCACTCATGATTCTATAGTTGGAAATGAACTGATTTAGGAGTCGATCAAGGTGGAATTCATGTATCACACTAATATCTATTCACTACCAAATTCGTACACAAAATAAGGCAGAACCCTTCTCACGCTCGATAAGCCTCACTGGGACTTGCATGCACCCCGCGTTATTATTAAGTGTGCACCCATAATAATAAGGCAATTTGCATGCTTATCTCAGTGCCTCTTAGCTTGCGCTCGAAGCTTCCCCCGTTCAAACAACACAACAGATGGTATCACAGGTCTATGATTCACACGAGTCGAAGAGTAGTGTCACACTATCAAGTCACTATGGTGTTAAATGTTTCAGTTCATATACGTTGTGAGTGTGTGACTGCTAAGCAAGTAATGTATAAAGTGAGAGAGAGACGAACCTTGCAATCTGGAGCTGAGTGTCATGATCGATTTTCGAAGTTGTTCGGTTATAGTCTGGTTTTACAAAACGTTTTAAAACCTAGTGCACTATAACCAGTGGCTCTGATACCAACTGTAACACCCCCAAAATTCCACCTGCGGAAACCCCGCGAGGCGTGTTACGCATCAGAGTTCGAGCCACCAATCACACTGAACCAATAGTAAATACTTAATAAAACATGCCATTAATTACCAATAGAAATCGTTAAACATGATATCAATTCTCAAAATGTTGTGTAGCGGAAGCATGTAATAAGTTGTTTAGCAATTGTTTCATAATAATACTTAAAACCTACGTATCAGATGTAAGTTAATCCCAGAGCCTCGATCCATGACCACTCCAGCACTCCCAGATAGCAAGTCCATGTTCCAAGGTTAACGACCTACAAGCATGCAAACAAGTGTGTCAGACTACGCTGGTGAGTTCAAGGTTTTGCTAACGTGTCGTGTTACCAGATGTATGTTAATGCGATTCAATGTTGCGTTACGATGTTGCTCGTGCTAGTTACCCTAGGGAGTACGCCCTTACGTAACCGATGAGTGTGCCTCTTAGCAACCCACTATGTTGTTCACGCTAGTTACCCTAGGGAAAACGCCCTTACGTAACCGAGGAGTGTGCCTCTTAACAACCATAGTGAAACCCAGATAATTAGTTCACCCCCGTCCTTACGGCCCGGTGTGAGGTTTCCCACCTAATAGTGTGACACCTGTGTCACCGCGACCATCAAACAAATACCAAGCCGACGAAATATTGTATTTCATACTTGGGATCTTGTATAAATATGTGTATGTTTTGCACATATCAATTATTGTTCAATTTCAAACTCTACATTGCTTTCTAGAGCATTATACGCAAACTGGTGCGTAAACGTACTCAGTTTAATGCGACAAATACTCCGGAACATCAACATATACTCAACATACCTTAAATAAACCTTACATAACTTAGAAATAAGTTTTGAAGGCTTGGGTATAGCAAAAACAAGTTAATTCGCTTACAGGGACTAAACTTGACAAACTGCGAAAGTATGCCAAATTGAACTGTAACGAACATTCCGGAACATGTTCATAAGTTAAACATACCCTAAATATCATCTACATAGCTTAGAAATAGGCTTTGAGGTGTTTGGTATGCTAAAACAAACTTTTGGATCATTCAGGGACTAAAAGTGTCAAAAAGTGCACAAGTTTGCACTTTCGCGCATAACTTACGTTCTGAATACATCCGGACATCCAAAAATTTATGTAAGCATCCTTATATTATGCCTTAGTGTTGGGCATGAGAAAAATCCATTCGTCGCGTCATTTGGATCATCTTTCGCGCTTATGCGCATTCCGTCGTAATTAAGCGAACATCGCAATCGTACGGCCAAACGAACCGACATCCGGAACATTTTTGAGCATATTTCATGTCCCCTACACTTTAACTTCATCTTAGAGCCTTGAAATGAGGTTAACGGGGCTTAAACGTGCCAAAAATGGGCCAAAATACGTGTTTCTGAAGTGCAGGGACCAAAATTGTAAATTCTGATCTGGGAACCTTAGGCGGGGCGCGTAAGGATTTACCAAATCCTTACGCGGGGCGCGTGAGACTGTCAGACAGATTCAATGTATCTATTTAATGCAGTTGGCCTTTCGTTCGATCAAGAGGCAATGCCCTTTCACCCAATCAAGAGCCAAGGGGCAATTTCTGACTTACCACAAGAATTTGACAAGTGTACGCTCGAGATCGCGGCACGATATTCGATAAACGATCCTAACGGTTCCACTTTTCCTATAAATACCCCCCCCCTTTGTTCCAAAAACCCACAAAATCTGATCTTAAGGCTCTAAGTTGGAACCATTGTTCTATACCTGAGCTATTTGATCTAGATTAGCACTCGGGGACCTTCCGTAAGTCTTCTTTCGCTCTTTTATCGCTTTTCGAGTCCGAAAGTCAATGTTTTGTTGACTTTCTGCATTGACCAGCTTATGGTCGATGCGAAGTTCATGGAACTTCATAACGTGAGCGTGATCACGATGGTTATAGTTCGTAGTGACTATACCTACTGATCACCACGTTAACTAGGCTCAGTGACGGGTCGTAGTTTCGGCCAAAATGTGCATTCTTGCATATTTTGTAACCAAACTACTCGTGAGCATCAAAGCCGTTTGTTTTGATGTCAAACCTGTTTTCTAAACTTAGTTAAGCATGTTCTAACATGCTTAGCTCATCACTTTTAGTTTAGTGCTTATATAGGGTCGTAAGGTAAGCGATCTAAACCATCGCTTATACTTTCGAACCCGACCCATTTGGTCGATCTTTAGGATCTGACCAAACACATTAGGTGACTATAGCTATAACCTTCCGAGGTTATACCTTGTGGTCACGATGTTAGGCGTTCCGAACGCGTTCTACGCAAACGACGCGTTAGGGTAGCATAAGCTACCTAAACGGGTCGTAATGGGTCGCAAGCACTTAGGTTAGGTTTCATTTTAGTATGTAGGCTTTGTTAAACCATATTACACGAGTCTCCATACTCGTTTGGTTTACGAACCCGCGTACTATCCGATCCTTCCGATTTGGTCCGGTATATTAACATAGCTACCTATTAGGTGCCGTTTGATATTCCGTGATCTAGCATTTGTTTGGTTATTATACAAGAACTCAAAGCAATCTCAGGTGAGTACATTGAACCCCTCTTTTACTGTTTTCCAAACTGTTTTGGGGTGAAACACATGTGCCTACTTGCTACTTTCATGCTTTCCGGTTTTCACATCATATACTGCTATGTTCGATAGTACATATATAGTACATGATTTCATTGTGTTTATGCTATGTATGCCCATTGTGTGCGTACTTAGTACATTGCTTTACATCACATTTCATGCTACGTACGCCCATTGTGTGCATACGTAGTACATTGTTTCACATTGCATATCTGTTGCATATGCTCATCCAGCATATGAACACAGTATACTACATTTTGAACCGTTGTACTCTACAATACATTTCATGCTACGTACGCCCATTGTGTGCATACGTAGTACATTGTTTCACATTGCATTTCTGTTGCATATGCTCATCCAGCATATGAACATATTACACTACATTTTGAACCGTTGTAACCATTTGACTATGTGAACCGTCTTACCCCTTTGATTTCATGAACCGTCTGTAACCATTGAACCGTGTAAACCAGTTGTATCCGTTGACATGGATTACATTTGACAATAGACATTTGACTATAGATGAACATTTCTACAATTGTTCAACATTTCATCTTGATGGGTTGGTTTGAGTAAGTGATTAAGTAACGAGGCGTGTGTAATATGATACAAGCATGGTGGATACGCCGCTGGTACTTCCTATATATAAGTGTTTGTATGGTATTACATATCGTAGCGTTATTTGAATCATTTAAATTTGAGACATATGACATTTTATACAAATAACACACTTTTCATGAGACATTGTTTTACAAACTCATTTTACATGGTTATCCATTTAACCATACAGTGTTCTCTTATTTATACATATCATCTGATCTTATCGTTTTTTCAAATGATTTACAAGACAAAGCAAATTACAAGGTTCATGACTAAACATTTTCTCAAACATAAGTCATGAATTCCGTTTTCACAAAATCAATGTATCTCACAGGCATTTTTATGCTGACGTACCTATTTTCACATGTGTTTTCAGGAGATGATGCATAGGACTTATCAAGACATACTTAGGCGGACCTGTGCCTTAGTGACTTAAAACGAGACAAGAACTAGTTAATTTATGTTATGTACACTTTGATTCTTGTTTAGACAATGTAAACTTTCATGTTTGATTTACAAAACGAAACTTCATTTGCCATGGATTTGAAACAATTGATTCTGTTACAACACTCCCCGACGTTTCCGCCACGTTTTGTATGTTCTACGTGGTCGGGGTGTGACAGAAAAGATGGTATCAGAGCCAATGGTTATAGGGAATTAGGTTATTAGTAATGATTTGACCTAGTCTATAACCTTCCTAGGACCCTAACGCGAGTTTACTTGCGTTTAGTCACAAAACAATATCGTCACCTATCCTTAGGCGACGACCACAACAAGAACATAAATTTCAAAACCGCTTTGAAAACCAATCATCTGTTCTAGGATGATTGATTACTAGGTTTTGAACCCTCTGTTATAAGGTTTTGAACCCCTTTGAATTTTCAAACCTCCCGTCAAAGTTTTGGGTCCTAACTAGTGTGAACACGTGCGAACTGGAAGAGTGAATGCCTGTACCCTGGGTTTTCTGTCTAAGGTTAGAGTGTTCGTACAAATCCACATAATCGGACCAGTCACTCTTACCTGGGAACTCTTGGGGTGAGTGTGCACTTATAGGCGAGCATGTCTTCGCGATACACTATGAGGATCTATTTGCTTTGATTCAGCCTTGGTGTTGTTTGTTTGCTTCATGATTCAAACAAGTGACCATCAACCGTGATTATGGTCAGTGATTGTAACATCCTATTCTTACCCAATACCATTTTATTTGTTTCCTTTCATGTTTTCCTCTTTTAGAATGCCTCCTCGACGCGAACACCAGATAGCAACTGCCGAGCTGGCAGAAATTATTGCGCAGCAGATGGCTGCTCAATTCCCAAATCTCTTTGCTCAATGGAACCAAGCCAACAACAACAACAATGGTACATGCAATTTCAAGAGCTTTAACTCGGCTAAACCACTCAAGTTTAGTGGTTCTGAGGGAGCAACTGGGCTTCTCCAATGGTTCGAGAGCATCGAGAATACCTTTCGCCACGTGCAGTGTCCGGAAAATCGCAAGGTCGAGTTTTCTTCGAGTGTGTTTCAGAAGAGGGCTCTTACATGGTGGAATGGGGTAATGAGAGACCGTTGTGCAGATGTTGCTCTAGCACAAACATGGGCTGAACTGAGAGCTCTTATGATGAGAGAGTTTTGTCCTCGTCATGAACAACGAGCGTTGGAGGAGGAGTTTGATGATTTAAAACAAGATAGTGGCGAACACAGGGCATATACTGATAGGTTTGAGGAGTTGAGTCTACTTTGCCCGACTATGGTCGCCCCACTCGACAAGGCTATCGAAAGGTACATCGACGGCCTGCCTGACTCGGTACAAGACATTGTCACTGGTAGTAACCCTACCACACTCCGTCAGGCCATTGAGCTATCTGCAACCTTGACTGAATCGCAGATCAGAAAGCATAAACTTTTTCGAAAGGGTGACAAGAAGCCAATCGAGGAATCAAAGACCATGGATGAACAGACTGAATCTCCTAAGAAGTCAAAGAAGCGAAAGGCTTCTCAGAACTTCGCCATGGTCGCTCACAATGGTCAAGCCGTCCCCAACCAACCAGCTCAACCCCCTGCTAGAAAACCATACAATGGAACTGCACCTTTGTGCAACCAATGTGGCCTCCATCATCACGCCAATGTACAATGCCGCAAATGCCAAACTTGTGGACTTATAGGCCACACAGCAAGAGTCTGCCCAGCTGCAGCTGCGCCAAACCAAGCTGGCAACAATCCTGCTCAAGGTCGTTTTCTACCAGGCTCTTGTTTCAACTGTGGCGAGATGGGTCATTTCCGAAGAAATTGCCCAAAGCTTGCTAATGCAAATCCAGCACAGGGATAAGCATCTGACTGACAAGAAGACAACATCGTTTAGAAATAATCCCGTCTTATGTATTATTTTCTTTTGTTGTCAAGGTCCAAGAAACCGTTGTTATCGTTGTTTATAAATAAATTTTTATTTACATTGCAATGTATTTGTGTGGTTACATATATAAACGACATACCCCCTTACAATACCGACAATCAAGGAACCGTATTCCTTAAAGAACAAACTACCCCCAAAATTCTCCCATCTTATGATCTCTTGCGTCTTCCACGAAATTCCTAAGTACCCGTTTATTCTAAGGAAACGAAGTACAAGGCGCAGGTTACAACACATGACGAATACCCAAAGTACCACTATAAATCCTTAATAGGGTACCTAGGAATTTCCCGTAAGTCTTTAATTGTTGTATACCTTCATTCGAATGTGGTGATTCCTTGTAATCAAAAATCGAATTTTGGGAGATCTTTCTATCTTCTCAGATAGATTCCAGTGAACATTGAGATCCGTCGACAGGTTTCCATATCCGTATTCAATCGATAACAAGTTAATAACAAATTATGATCAAATTAAACAATTATGTGACTATGTGCTTATGTGTTTCCTTATGTATTGTTGTGTGATCCAAATTATGTTATCCAAATCTTCGTAGAATCTTACATATCCGTGTACAAGAGATTCATAGTAGGATGCCCAAAGGTATTACTTAAAATCCTCAATGGACTTCTATGTTATAGTTAAGTCCCTCGGATTATAAAGTACTACTTCATAATTAGACCCCTTGAGTGGTCTAGCTAAACAGATTCATCCAAAAATCTGGTTAGGGATATCATGTGATGATATAGCTGAAAGGACTCCTTGGTGGCCTAACCAAGAGGATCCCCTGTCGATCTAATTAAAAGGAACCGATGGAAGTCTAGTCACCCTCGTCACAAGTTTGATATCCTTCCCCAAAACATTACAAAACAAACTGTGCGGACTGTGCAAGGGATTACGTAATTATGGATGCATACATAATTATGGAATTTAGTGCACAGAAACCACAGCAAGTTCTGTCATGTGTCTAAAGTTAACTCTATTCATTTCCAAACTCTGAGGAAGCAACCGTTGAAAATGACTCCGTTAGTTCATTTTCGTTTCTGATGATTTACCCGTTGAGGAAATGAATATCCGTTGTGAAATCCTTCATTTCCAACTCTGAGGAAGCAACCGTTGAAAATGACTCCGTTAATTCATTTTCGTTTCTGACGATTTATCTGTTGGGGAAATGAATATCCGTTGTATAATCCTTCATTTCCAGCTCTGAGGAAGCAACCGTTGAAAATGACTCCGTTAATTCATTTTCGTTTCTGACGATTTATCCGTTGGGGAAATGAATATCCGTTGTGTAATCCTTCATTTCCAGCTCTGAGGAAGCAACTGTTGAAAATGACTCCGTTAGTTCATTTTCGTTTCTGAAGATTTACCCGTTGAGGAAATGAATATCCGTTGTGTAATCCTTCATTCCCAACTCTGATGAAGCAACCGTTGAAAATGACTCCGTTAGTTCATTTTCGTTTCTGAAGATTTATCCGTTGGGGAAATGAACATCCGTTGTGTAATCCTTCATTTCCAGCTCTGAGGAAGCAACCGTTGAAAATGACTCCGTTAGTTCATTTTCGTTTCTGAAGATTTACCCGTTGAGGAAATGAATATCCGTTGTGTAATCCTTCATTCCCAACTCTGATGAAGCAACCGTTGAAAATGACTCCGTTAGTTCATTTTCGTTTCTGAAGATTTATCCGTTGGGGAAATGAATATCCATTGTGTAATCCTTCATTTCCACTTCTGACGAAGCAACCATTGAAAATGACCCCGTCTGTTCATTTCGTTTCTGAAGAATGACCGTTAAGGAAATAACAGGACATTACTTTGCATATCGCTGATGGTTATTTGGCAGAGTCACAAATAGACTCCAACGAATAAATTTCGGGACGAAATTTCCTAAAGTAGGGGAGACTGTGACACCTGTGTCACCGCGACCATCAAACAAATACCAAGCCGATGAAATATTGTATTTCATACTTGGGATCTTGTATAAATATGTGTATGTTTTGCACATATCAATTATTGTTCAATTTCAAACTCTACATTGCTTTCTAGAGCATTATACGCAAACTGGTGCGTAAACGTACTCAGTTTAATGCGACAAATACTCCGGAACATCAACATATACTCAACATACCTTAAATAAACTTTACATAACTTAGAAATAAGTTTTGAAGGCTTGGGTATAGCAAAAACAAGTTAATTCGCTTACAGGGACTAAACTTGACAAACTGCGAAAGTATGCCAAATTGAACTGTAACGAACATTCCGGAACATGTTCATAAGTTAAACATACCCTAAATATCATCTACATAGCTTAGAAATAGGCTTTGAGGTGTTTGGTATGCTAAAACAAACTTTTGGATCATTCAGGGACTAAAAGTGTCAAAAAGTGCACAAGTTTGCACTTTCGCGCATAACTTACGTTCTGAATACATCCGGACATCCAAAAATTTATGTAAGCATCCTTATATTATGCCTTAGTGTTGGGCATGAGAAAAATCCATTCGTCGCGTCATTTGGATCATCTTTCGCGCTTATGCGCATTCCGTCGTAATTAAGCGAACATCGCAATCGTACGGCCAAACGAACCGACATCCGGAACATTTTTGAGCATATTTCATGTCCCCTACACTTTAACTTCATCTTAGAGCCTTGAAATGAGGTTAACGGGGCTTAAACGTGCCAAAAATGGGCCAAAATACGTGTTTCTGAAGTGCAGGGACCAAAATTGTAAATTCTGATCTGGGAACCTTAGGCGGGGCGCGTAAGGATTTACCAAATCCTTACGCGGGGCGCGTGAGACTGTCAGACAGATTCAATGTATCTATTTAATGCAGTTGGCCTTTCGTTCGATCAAGAGGCAATGCCCTTTCACCCAATCAAGAGCCAAGGGGCAATTTCTGACTTACCACAAGAATTTGACAAGTGTACGCTCGAGATCGCGGCACGATATTCGATAAACGATCCTAACGGTTCCACTTTTCCTATAAATACCCCCCCCCCCTTTGTTCCAAAAACCCACAAAATCTGATCTTAAGGCTCTAAGTTGGAACCATTGTTCTATACCTGAGCTATTTGATCTAGATTAGCACTCGGGGACCTTCCGTAAGTCTTCTTTCGCTCTTTTATCGCTTTTCGAGTCCGAAAGTCAATGTTTTGTTGACTTTCTGCATTGACCAGCTTATGGTCAATGCGAAGTTCATGGAACTTCATAACGTGAGCGTGATCACGATGGTTATAGTTCGTAGTGACTATACCTACTGATCACCACGTTAACTAGGCTCAGTGACGGGTCGTAGTTTCGGCCAAAATGTGCATTCTTGCATATTTTGTAACCAAACTACTCGTGAGCATCAAAGCCGTTTGTTTTGATGTCAAACCTGTTTTCTAAACTTAGTTAAGCATGTTCTAACATGCTTAGCTCATCACTTTTAGTTTAGTGCTTATATAGGGTCGTAAGGTAAGCGATCTAAACCATCGCTTATACTTTCGAACCCGACCCATTTGGTCGATCTTTAGGATCCGACCAAACACATTAGGTGACCATAGCTATAACCTTCCGAGGTTATACCTTGTGGTCACGATGTTAGGCGTTCCGAACGCGTTCTACGCAAACGACGCGTTAGGGTAGCATAAGCTACCTAAACGGGTCGTAATGGGTCGCAAGCACTTAGGTTAGGTTTCATTTTAGTATGTAGGCTTTGTTAAACCATATTACACGAGTCTCCATACTCGTTTGGTTTACGAACCCGCGTACTATCCGATCCTTCCGATTTGGTCCGGTATATTAACATAGCTACCTATTAGGTGCCGTTTGATATTCCGTGATCTAGCATTTGTTTGGTTATTATACAAGAACTCAAAGCAATCTCAGGTGAGTACATTGAACCCCTCTTTTACTGTTTTCCAAACTGTTTTGGGGTGAAACACATGTGCCTACTTGCTACTTTCATGCTTTCCGGTTTTCACATCATATACTGCTATGTTCGATAGTACATATATAGTACATGATTTCATTGTGTTTATGCTATGTATGCCCATTGTGTGCGTACTTAGTACATTGCTTTACATCACATTTCATGCTACGTACGCCCATTGTGTGCATACGTAGTACATTGTTTCACATTGCATATCTGTTGCATATGCTCATCCAGCATATGAACACAGTATACTACATTTTGAACCGTTGTACTCTACAATACATTTCATGCTACGTACGCCCATTGTGTGCATACGTAGTACATTGTTTCACATTGCATTTCTGTTGCATATGCTCATCCAGCATATGAACATATTACACTACATTTTGAACCGTTGTAACCATTTGACTATGTGAACCGTCTTACCCCTTTGATTTCATGAACCGTCTGTAACCATTGAACCGTGTAAACCAGTTGTATCCGTTGACATGGATTACATTTGACAATAGACATTTGACTATAGATGAACATTTCTACAATTGTTCAACATTTCATCTTGATGGGTTGGTTTGAGTAAGTGATTAAGTAACGAGGCGTGTGTAATATGATACAAGCATGGTGGATACGCCGCTGGTACTTCCTATATATAAGTGTTTGTATGGTATTACATATCGTAGCGTTATTTGAATCATTTAAATTTGAGACATATGACATTTTATACAAATAACACACTTTTCATGAGACATTGTTTTACAAACTCATTTTACATGGTTATCCATTTAACCATACAGTGTTCTCTTATTTATACATATCATCTGATCTTATCGTTTTTTCAAATGATTTACAAGACAAAGCAAATTACAAGGTTCATGACTAAACATTTTCTCAAACATAAGTCATGAATTCCGTTTTCACAAAACCAATGTATCTCACAGGCATTTTTATGCTGACGTACCTATTTTCACATGTGTTTTCAGGAGATGATGCATAGGACTTATCAAGACATACTTAGGCGGACCTGTGCCTTAGTGACTTAAAACGAGACAAGAACTAGTTAATTTATGTTATGTACACTTTGATTCTTGTTTAGACAATGTAAACTTTCATGTTTGATTTACAAAACGAAACTTCATTTGCCATGGATTTGAAACAATTGATTCTGTTACAACACTCCCCGACGTTTCCGCCACGTTTTGTATGTTCTACGTGGTCGGGGTGTGACAAATAGCGCTATCAACTAATTACCCCATTGCCCTTCAGGCAATCCGATGATAGATTCCATGTTCAATAACCAAAACCGATTAAGTTGTTTACCCAAGATTTCCCTTCCAAATGTTTATCAGTTGTCCCAAACCACCGGGACGCATGCTTGAGAAAATGCAATGAACTCACCTGGGATTGCTCGGTATGATACACGAAAAGGTTCAGTTAAGCTACAATGTGATCAACCACGTCCTAGCATGTTTATCATACAAGTCAGGTTTGTATACAAGTATTTCACGTATGTTCTACACGTCTCGTAACAAGTTGTGTACAAGTATTGACCATCGTATTCACGTATAAGCATAACAGTTCAACAGTAGCTTCACAAAACAAAGTCCAAATATGCGGCCCAATTAGATGGACTTGTAACAGTGTGCAGGCCCAATGACAAAGTGTACACGTAAATGGTCTCGAGTCGAGACTAAGCTCTCGAGTCGAGACTAAGTGGTCTCGGGTTGTCCTGGTTTCCCAGTCTCGAGTCGCAACAGGGTGTTCTCGGGTCATCTTGGTCTGGTCGAGACTACACGGTCTCGAGTCGCAACGGGACTCGCAAACGTTGGTCTCGAGTTGTGCTGTTTGTGTGCGAGTGTTGTGGTCTCGAGTCGAGACTAGGAGTTCTCGACTCGCAACCTGTGTCGAGACTATGCATGTAACAGACTTCCTGGTTTCCATAATTTGCAGCTCTATCAGTTCCGTAAAATTAGCAAACATCTTTGGCAGTTTCACAATTCGGATCAAATCACAGTTTATTCAATAATTATGAACATTCATATCATCATCATCAAGAACAACAATCGGATCATCATACAAACCGAATCATTTAACTATCATGAAACCGGATTATAGACTAATCATGCCATCCTAACCCGAAATCATATTATCACAGCCCGTTTAACTAGCATATAATCGGACTAACTATCATATTGCCAATCATTCATGCAACCGATTTCATGAACACTAAAAATCAACAACATAATAAATCATCCTAGCAAGAACCCTAGATCATGTAACAATAGCCCTAGATTATCATGCAAGAAACATCATCAAACATGGAATCATATAACAACAAACACTTAAAACACTAACCGGCTTAGAGATGAAACCCGTGAGGTCTCGAGTCCAGGTGGTGTCGTCGCCGACTTCAAGGGAGAGGGAAGGAGTTCTAGGGTTTGTGTGTGTTGTAACATCTGTGCTTGTAATCATTGTGAACAGTTCAATTATCAATAAAATAATGTTATTTGATCCCAATGTTTGTTTGGTTGTGCTTTGCATTTTTCATGTTTTGAGTTTCGTTCAATTTCAAGCTCTACATCGCTTTCTGGAGCATTATACGCAAACTGGTGCGTAAACGTACTCAGTTTAATGCGACAAATACTCCGGAACATCAACATATACTCAACATACCTTAAATAACCTTTACATAACTTAGAAATAAGTTTTGAAGGCTTTGGTATAGCAAAAACAAGTTATTTCGCTTACAGGGACTAAACTTGACAAACTGCGAAAGTATGCCAATTTGAACTGTAACGAACATTCCGGAACATGTCCATAAGTTAAACATACCATAAATATCCTTTACATAGCTTAGAAATAGGCTTTGAGAGGTTTGGTATGCTAAAACAAACTTTTGGATCATTCAGGGACTAAAAGTGTCAAAAAGTGCCTAAGTTTGCACTTTCGCGCATAACTTACGTTCTGAATACACCCGGACATCCAAAAATTTATATAAGCATCCTTATATTATGCCTTAGTGTTTGGCATGAGAAAAATCCATTCGTCGCGTAATTTGGATCGTCTTTCACGCTTATGCGCATTCCGTCGTAATTAAGCGAACATCGCGATCGTACGGCCAAACGAACCGACATCCGACATATTTTTGGGCATTTTTCATGTCCACAATGTTTAGGCATCATTTTAGGGCCTTAAAGATGGCTTTACAGGTCTTAGAAGGGCTGGAAATAGCTTAAACACGCAACAGGGACCAAATGTGTAAATTCTGCAAGTGGTGCAGATCAGAGAGGGCCAGGCGGCCCGCGTGAGTTTTGCCCAAATATGAGGCGGGCCGCGTGGGGATGTCTGACAGAAAGATTTTGCATTTAATGCAGAATCTGGCCTTTCGTTCGATCAAAGGGCGATGCCTTTTCACCCAAATGAAGGGCCAAGGGTCAAGTTCACTGAACTTATCCACTGGACACATGTACGCACGAGATCAAGGCACGATATTCGATAAAACGATCCTAACGGTTCCACATTTCCTATAAATACCCCCCCCCCTTTAGTGTAAAAATCACAAAATCAGATCCTAAAGCTCTAAGTTGAAACCATTGTTTCATACCTGAGCTGTTTGGTCTTGATTTGCACTCGGGGACCCTCCGTAAGTCTTCTTTCGCTCTTTTATTCGCTTTTCGAGTCCGAAAGTCAACGTTTTGTTGACTTTCTGCATTGACCAGCTTATGGTCGATGCGAAGTTCATGGAACTTCATAACGTGAGCGTGATCACGATGGTCATGGTCCGTAGTGACCATACCTACTGATTTCCCCGTTATCTAGGCTTAGTGACGAGTCGTAGTTTCGGCCAAAATGCGCATTCTTGCGTGTTTTGTAACCAAACTACTCGTGGGCATCAAAGCCGTTTGTTTTGATGCCAAACCTGTTTTCTAAACTAAGTTAAGCATGTTCTAACATGCTTAGCTCGTCACGTTTAGTATAGTGCTTATATAGGGTCGTAAGGTAAGCGATCTAAACCATCGCTTATACTTTCGAACCCGACCCATTTGGTCGATCTTTAGGATCCGACCAAACATATTAGGTGACCATAGCTATAACCTTCCGAAGTTATACCTTGTGGTCGCAATGTTAGGCGTTCCAAACGCGTTCTACGCGAACGACGCGTAAGGTGGCATAAGCTACCTAAACGGGTCGTGATGGACCGTAAGCACTTAGGATAAGTTTCATTTTAGTATGTAGGCTTTGTTAAACCATATTACACGGGTCTCTATACTCGTTTGGTTTACGAACCCGCATACTATCCGATCCTTCCGATTTGGTCCAGTATATTAACATAGCTACCTATTAGGTGCCGTTTGATATCCCGTGATCTTTAGCATTATCTGGTTAATATACAAGAACTCCAAAGCAATCTCAGGTGAGTACATTGAACCCCTCTTTTACTATTTTCCAAGCTGTTTTGGGGTGAAACACATGTGCCTATCTGTTACTTTCATGCTTTCCATGTTTTCACATCGTATATTTGCTATGCTCATTAGTACATAATAGTACATGATTTCGTTACATTTTATGCTATGTATGCCCATTGTGTGCATACTTAGTACATTGATTTACATTACATTTGCTGTTGCATATGTTTACTCAGCATATGGACACATTGATTTACATGAACATTTCTGTTGCATATGTTTACTCAGCATATGGACACATTGATTTACATGAACATTTCTGTTGCATATGTTTACTCAGCATATGGACACATTGGTTTACATGCACATTTCTGCTGCATATGTTTACTCAGCATATGGGCACATGCCTTCATTTTGTTATGACATTTGGTTTGTTTAAACATGGGACAATACATTCATTAACATTAGCTACGCCGTTCGTTAGTAGGTAGTGGTACCATAGGAATTGACAACTCCCATTCCTGAAGTCCTGGGTTTGATAGGACTGGAAGGAATGACCGAATTCGATATACATAACTTAGATAAACCTTTAATTTGTTTAAGGGTTTATCGCCGCAGTCTCAAGGCTTGGATGTATGCATAGTTTACAATACCACATAAATGTTAATATCAATAGAGCATGCATTTCCCGCAGAACATAACGCTGATTTAAACCACGTTTTACTTCAACGACTTGTTTTGTGCATATGGTTTAAGTCGATACATTTCGCTTACCATACATGATACATTTTGGGATTTCACATTACATGATTTACATTGAACATAAACACGTCGACATTGACATATACGTTTGGTGGTTTACATTTGAACATAAACATTTGACATGGTTTACAATAACACTTGACATTTGGTTTACACATGAACAATTTACATGGTGGATTGGTTTGGGTGAATGATTTAAGTAACGTGGCGTATGTAATATGATACAAACATGGTGGATACGCCGCTGGTACTTCCTATATATAAATGTTTGTATAATGTTACATATCGTGGCGTTATCTGAGTCATTTCAGTTTAGACACATTACATTTTACATAAATAACATATTCTTCACAAGACATTATTTTCACAAGCAACTTATCTTATTCAACTCATTTTACTTGGTTATTCGTTTAACCTTGCACTTATCTATACATATCGTTTGATGTTATCGTTTTTCAAATGGTTTACAAAGCAAAACAAATTACAAGGTTCATGACTGACTGTTATTAAACATTTCTTTAAGCTCAAGTCATGAATCCCATTTTCACAAAAACTATGTATCTCACAGGCATTTTTATGCTGACGTACCTACTTTCACATGTGTTTTCAGGAGCTATTCCATAGGATGATGATCATGACACTAGGGCGGACCTGTGCCTTAGAGCCTAAAAATGAAGTTTGAACTAGCTTAATTATGTTTTGATTTCCGTACTCTCTTTCCAAGACAATGTAACACCTTTGTTCATAAATAAAATACAACTTGTATGCCATGGTTATGAAACAATTTAATTCTGTCCTCAACACTCCCCGGCGTTTCCGCCGCGGTTGCATGTTACACGCGGCCGGGGTGTGACAGAAGAGTTGGTATCAGAGCCATTGGTTATAGGGAATTAGGTTATTAGTAATGCTTTGACCTAGACTATAACTTTCTAGGACCCTAACACAAGTTGTCTTGTGTTTAGAGTTTAAAACATGCACATCACCAATCCTTAGGTGATAACCACAACGGGAACTTCGGTTCCGAATCCGCTTTGAAAATTAATCATCTGTTCTAGGATGATTGATTACTAGGTTTTGAACCCTCTGTTATAAGGTTTTGAACCCCTTTGGATTTCAAAAATCCCGTCAAAGTTTTGGGTTAATAGTGTGAACACGTGCGAACTGGAAGAGTGAATGCCTGTACCCTGGGTTTTCTGTCTAAGGCTAGAGTGTTCGTACAAATCCACATAATCGGACCAGTCACTCTTACCTGGGAACTCTTGGGGTGAGTGTTCACTTATAGGCAAGCATGTCTTCGCGATACACTAATTCTGACCCATTTACTTTGACTAGACATTTCATATCGCTTGTTTGCATTGCGATGCATAACCGCCATCTTTGCTTTTGATTGCTTTTGCTTCATCTCATTCTCTTCATCCAATCATCTCACTCGTTTCATTTCATGTTTTTCTCTTCTAGAATGCCTCCTCGACGCGACAACCAGATAGCTACTGCCGAGCTGGCGGAGATCATTGCGCAGCAGATGGCTGCTCAATTTCCGAATCTCTTTGCTCAATGGAACCAGGCCAACAACAACAATGGTACATGCAAATACAAGGATTTTAACCAGGCTAAGCCACTCAAGTTTAGTGGTTCTGAAGGAGCAACTGGGCTTCTTCAGTGGTTCGAGAGCATCGAGAACACTTTTCGCCATGTGCAGTGTCCGGATAATCGCAAGGTCGAGTTTTCTTCGAGCGTGTTTCAGAAGAGGGCTCTTACATGGTGGAATGGGGTTATGAGAGATCAAGGTGCAGAAGTTGCTCTAGCTCAAACATGGGCTGAACTGAGAGCTCTTATGATGAGGGAGTTTTGTCCTCGTCATGAGCAACGAGCGTTGGAGAAAGAATTTGATGTTTTGAAGCAAGATAGTGGCGAGCACAGGGCTTATACGGATAGGTTTGAGGAGTTGAGTCTTCTTTGCCCGACTATGGTTACCCCACTTGATAAGGCCATCGAAAGGTACATCGACGGCCTACCTGACTCAGTACAAGACATCCTTACTGGTAGCAACCCTACCACACTCCGTCAGGCAATCGAGTTATCAGCGACACTGACTGAGTCGCAGATTCGGAAGAATAAGCTACACAGGAAGGGTGACAAGGGCAAGAAACAGTCGGCTGACAAGGAGGATAGTAAGAAAGGTCAGAACAAGAAGGGAAAGGACTCTGGTTCCTCAAGGGGGTCAAGGAAGCGTAAGGCTTCCCAAAATTTTGCTGTGACTGCCCAAGCTAACCAGGCAGCTCCCAACCAAGCCGCACAGCCTCCAGCCAAGAAACCCTATTCAGGAAATGTACCTTTGTGCAATCGATGCAACAGTCACCACCAACCACAATATCAGTGCCGTTTCTGTACTAACTGTGGGAAGTCGGGTCATCTTGCCGATGTTTGTCGGTTTGCTCAGAATCACACAGTCCAGAACCCTGCTCAACAGGTTGCTCAACAACAGGGTCAGGCTGCACGACCAAACTACCCACCAGGTGCATGTTATAATTGTGGGGATCTGACCCACTACAGAAATCGGTGTCCAAGACTAGTCAACCAGAACCAGAATGCAAACCAGAATCCGGCACCGGCTCGAGGTCGAGTCTTTAACATGAATGCACAAGAAGAACAAGCAGACAACGAGGTGGTGAACGGTACGTTCTTTATTAATAATCAGCCAGCATCTGTTCTTTTTGATTCGGGTGCCGACAAGAGCTTTGTGTCATTGTCTTTTGAGACAATGCTTCGCGTGTCTAGAACGAAACTAGGTAAACCTTTGACAGTAGAGGTTGCCAGTGGTGAACCCATCGTTCTAAATTCTGTTCTGCGCAACTGCCAGTTGAACCTTAACGACCATATTTTTCCTATTGACCTCACGCCAATGCAACTTGGAAGCTTCGACGTTATTGTGGGAATGGATTGGTTATCTAAGCATCGCGCAGAGATAGTTTGTTCTGAGAAGATTGTTCGTGTACCGCTGTCGACAGGCGAGATCCTACAAGTTCGTGGTGAGAAGCCTGCCGGTGGTCTCAAACTCATGTCTTGTTTTAAAGCACGGAAGTATCTGCGAAAGCACTATGTGGCTTTCTTAGCACATGTTACAGCAGATAAAGGCAAGGGTAAGTCTATTTCAGATATTCCTGTCGTTCGGGATTATTCCGAAGTATTCCCTGAAGACTTACCTGGTCTACCTCCAGCACGCCAAGTCGAGTTTCGTATTGATCTCGTACCTGGTGCAAATCCCATTGCCAGAGCTCCATACCGTCTTGCACCGTCTGAGATGCAAGAGTTGTCTAAACAACTGCAGGAACTCTCCGACAAAGGTTTTATCCGTCCTAGCTTTTCACCCTGGGGTGCTCCCGTTCTTTTTGTAAAGAAGAAGGATGGATCTTTTAGGATGTGTATCGATTATCGTGAGCTTAACAAGCTCACCATCAAAAATCGATATCCCCTACCTCGCATTGATGATCTCTTTGATCAATTGCAAGGCGCTTCTTATTTTTCAAAGATCGATCTACGATCTGGATATCATCAGCTTCGTGTGCATGAAGAAGATATTCCAAAGACAGCGTTCCGTACTCGTTATGGACATTATGAGTTCACAGTCATGCCATTCGGTTTGACTAATGCTCCTGCTGTTTTCATGGACATGATGAATAGGGTCTGCAAACCTTACTTGGATAAGTTCATCATTGTTTTCATTGACGACATTTTGATATATTCTAAGACGCGAGCTGATCATGAGCAACATCTCCGTCTTACTTTGGAACTCCTAAAGAAAGAACAACTTTTCGCCAAATTCTCCAAGTGTGATTCTGGCTTAAAGAGGTTCAATTCTTAGGACATATTGTCAACGAACAAGGTATTCATGTAGATCCCTCCAAGATCAGTGCGATTAAGGATTGGGATACACCTACTACCCCTACTGAAGTTCGTTCTTTTCTTGATCTGTCACACCCCCAAAATCCACACGCGGAATATCACCGCTTGGGAGCGTGACTGACCAGGATCAAGCCACCAATCATATTGAACATGCAATTAATATCAAGTAAAATAAAAGTAAACCATCCATTCAACACGAAAGGTGTTCAACCAAAACCATAGTTTCAAAATGTAGCGGAAGCATAGTAAATAATCCAGTAGTAGTTAACAATTTTTAAGTGTCATAATAGTTCAACAGAAAAGCCACGATCCTTGTCCACAACGACCCGCTTCTCCAGTACAAGCTCCAAGTACCTAACGATCTGCAAGGCATGTAACAGAATGATCAACAAACTAGTTGAGCGAGTTCACAGTTAATAGTTTAGTTTGGGTAACAATGCGTTCGTTCAATTAAGTCTCATATCGTATCAGTTCCATCGCGGCCTCACAGGCATGTGTGCGAAGATTAGGTTCATTAGTTCGCGACCATAGTCTTTACCGACCAGGGTGTGTGCGAAGGCAGTTGAGTAGTTCGTTCGCGACCATAGTCTTTACCAACCAGGGTGTGTGCGAAGGCAGTTCGACAAGTATCATTTAAGCATGCACAAATAATCATCCAACCCATTCCCACCCTGGGAACCCATGCCTTGGCTGTGTGAACTCACCTTGGTTTGCTCGGTATGCTAGGTTATGCACTCACAAGTAATTAATCAAGTCCTATTGTATGCACGTATAACAAATCAGTTCATGTTCACAGTGATACGCATGCAATTTAATGTTCACATAACAGTCAGTTTGCATATCGGCACAACACGTATTATTTCACATTAAATCATCAGCTAGTGCGCACGAATACAAATGTTAACATTCATCACCAGCATGGCATGCCAAATAATTCAAACATACATTCCAACATTCAAAATATGTTCCTAATTATATATCTTTCGATCCACCCTTATCTTTCGGTACATTAGTGATCTTTCGACAAACAGTTATCACAGTTATCCTTCGGACCGAATGTTATGTTTCGAACCAATGCCATCTTTCGACCAACTGTCATCTTTCGGTCAACCTAATTATGTTTCGGTCAATGCTATCCTTCGGTCAATGCTACTATGGTTCGGTCAAAGCTATCCTTCGACAACAACTATGTTTCGAGTAGCAAGTATCTTTCGATACATATCAGTTACGTTTGATCACAATCAGTTACGGATATCACGCAGTCAATTACAGAAACAGAAACCCTAATCATCTACAGCCGTCATCATCATTAACAATCATCATCGATCATGCATGTCCAAACAAATCACAACCGGTACCAAAACTTAACAGTACATCTACATAACGAGTATCATACGAGCACGATTCCTCACTACAATCGATCTATAATATTAATTAATAATCCGAACAGAATACCAAAAACCCTAATCGATAGCAAGTTTTGATCTTTGTGTTTAAACTAACCCAAACCGTGTTCCCTTGTTTCGTTTTCGTTTACCATAATCAACATCATCAATCAGTAAGGATTCAAACATGAGGTCAGGCATTATGTATATATATATTAATGAATCATGTATTCGATTAACAGTTAGCAAAGATAACAATTTAAATAATCATGAAATGCTTGGATACTAACCGAGATGAATCGAAAACTAAAGCAAGCTTCGAAAGTTCCAAATTGCCGTCACTCACAGAAAGGCTCTAGGGTTGAAAATGACTGCCGACTACATGCATTCACGTATTTAAAAGTATCACAGAAATGGGCCAAGCCCATTAGAAAGGCTGGGCCGAAAGATGTCGAAGGATAGGGTCCTTGGTCGAAGGATATGTTTCGAGATCCTTCGGACCGAAAGTTGATCCTTCGAATCGAAGGATATGTTTCGAGATCCTTCGAACTGTAGGTCATGTTTCGTGGTCTAGATTAAGTGTTTTAATAATAATTCTAACATTATTTTCTACCACAGCAAGTAATCACACATAGGCAAAAATGACAATACGTTTCATTAAAACACAACTCGTACAATTTCAAGTCCACAATCCAAACAACTAAACAGTCAAAGTCAACGCGCATTTAATGCGAAAGTGAAAGTCAGAAACTCGAGTTGTCACATTATCCCCAACTTAAAAGAAATTTCGTCCCGAAATTTGGTACGCACTCACTGAGGAAGCTAGGCAAGTTACATCGTTCACTGGTTTTCCTGGGGTGTCACATCATCCCCCCGTTGATTTGGAATTTCGTCCCGAAATTCAGTAGTAGTAGCTTCAGCCTCAGAAGTGGATGCATTGGTTTCGAATAGCTGGGGGTACTTTTCCTTCATCTGGTCTTCGCGTTCCCAGGTATACTCTGGGCCACGCTGGGAGTTCCAACGAACTCGAACAAGAGGGATTCTCTTGTGTTTGAGGACCTTAACATCCCGGTCCGTGATTTCAACTGGTTCCTCGACGAACTGCAACCGCTCGTCGATAGTGAGTTCCTTAAAAGGAACTATAAGGGTCTCATCTGACAGGCACTTCTTCAAATTTGACACGTGAAATACATTGTGAACTGCACCGAGTTCAGCTGGTAGGTTTAATCTGTAGGCTACTTTGCCAATCTTTTCTAAGATTTCAAATGGTCCGACGTACCGCGGATTCAGTTTGCCTCTTTTACCAAATCGAACCACACCCTTCCAGGGTGAAACTTTCAATAAAACCCGGTCCCCGACCTCAAATTCCAATGGCTTTCTACGCTTGTCCGCGTAGGCTTTCTGACGGTCGCGTGCTGCCGCCATGCGTTGCCGTATCTGTGCTATCTTTTCTGTGGCGTCCACTACAATATCTGGACCCGTAATCTGACTATCCCCCACCTCTGCCCAACAGAGAGGTGACCGGCATTTACGTCCGTACAATGCCTCGAATGGAGCGGCTTGAATGCTGGTATGGTAACTGTTATTGTATGAAAACTCCACTAAAGGGAGGTGCTTTTCCCAGCCGTTGCCGAAATCGATAACACACGCTCGAAGCATGTCTTCTAGAGTTTGAATCGTGCGCTCAGACTGCCCATCCGTCTGAGGGTGATATGCTGTGCTCATGTCTAATCGTGAGCCGAAGGATTTGTGCATCGCTTGCCAAAGCTCTGACGTGAATCGTGCATCGCGATCCGAAATAATAGAAGTGGGCACTCCGTGCCTTGAAACAACTTCTTTCAAGTAGATGTCTGCTAGGGTAGAAAACTTATCCGTTTCTTTGATAGCCAAGAAGTGAGCAGACTTTGTGAGTCGATCAACGATTACCCAAATAGTGTCATTCCCACGCTGGGATCTTGGTAAGCCCGTAACGAAATCCATGGAAATTTCTTCCCATTTCCACTGCGGTATCTTGGGCTGCTGAAGTAGACCAGCTGGTTTCTGATATTCAACCTTGACTCTCGCACAGGTTAAGCATTTTCCAACGTACGTAGCGATGTGAGCCTTCATACTAGGCCACCAATAAGTAGTGCTGATGTCGTGGTACATTTTATCCGACCCTGGATGTACCGAATAGCGAGACTTGTGAGCTTCATCCATTACAAGTTCGCGTAAACCGCCATAAAGTGGGACCCAAATATGCCCTGTTACGTAGTAGGCGCCGTCTTCCTTTTGTTCCATGCGTTGCCTTGAGCCGCGTAAGGCTTCAGCTTTGACGTTTTCAGGTTTCAGAGCTTCCATCTGAGCAGCTCGTATCTGAGAGGGAAGACTAGACTGAATAGTAAGCTGTAGCGCTCGCACGCGCTTCGGTAGAGTGTCTTTCCGACTGAGGGCATCAGCCACAACATTGGCCTTGCCTGGATGGTACTTGATGGCGCATTCATAGTCGTTTAGAAGTTCAACCCATCTCCGTTGACGCATATTCAAATCCTTTTGCTTAAGAATATGCTCGAGACTCCTGTGATCGGTGTAAATTGTGCACCTGGTACCGTACAGGTAGTGTCGCCATATCTTAAGCGCGAAAACAACAGCTCCCAGCTCTAAATCGTGCGTCGTGTAGTTTCGTTCATGAACCTTGAGTTGCCGCGAAGCGTAGGCAATAACTTTATCCCGCTGCATCAATACACAACCAAGCCCCTGTATCGATGCGTCACAATAAACCACGAAGTCATCCGTGCCCTCTGGCAATGAGAGAATAGGTGCGCTGTAAAGCCTATCCTTTAAGTACTGAAAAGCGGTCTCTTGCGTATTACCCCATCTGTAAACGACACCTTTCTGTGTTAGCATGGTAAGTGGTTGCGCGATCTTGGAGAAGTCTTTAATAAATCGCCTGTAGTAACCCGCCAAACCCAAGAATTGGCGTATTTCTGTCGGTGTACGTGGTGCTGGCCAGTTTCTGATCGAATCAACCTTGGATGGATCGACATGAATCCCATCCTTGTTCACCACATGGCCTAAGAAGTGGACTTCACGAAGCCAGAAGTCGCATTTTGAAAACTTTGCGTACAGTTGCTCCTTTCGAAGAAGTTCCAAGATAAGACGTAAGTGCTGCTCGTGCTCCTCCTGACTCTTGGAGTAGATCAAAATGTCGTCGATGAAGACGATAACAAACTTATCAAGATACGGTTTGCACACCCTGTTCATAAGATCCATGAAGACTGCAGGCGCGTTCGTAAGCCCGAATGGCATGACAAGAAATTCGTAATGACCGTAGCGAGTTCTGAAAGCGGTTTTGGAGACGTCCTCATCCCGGACTCTCAGTTGATGATATCCTGACCTCAAATCAATCTTGGAATAGTAACACGACCCTTGCAACTGGTCGAATAGGTCATCTATGCGCGGGAGAGGATAACGGTTCTTCACCGTCACCTTATTGAGTTCACGGTAGTCGATGCACATCCTGAACGTACCGTCTTTCTTCTTTACAAATAATACTGGAGCTCCCCAAGGCGAAGAGCTTGGACGAATAAAGCCCTTTTCCAAGAGCTCTTGTAGTTGCTTCGACAGTTCTTCCAGTTCGGTTGGAGCTAAACGATACGGTGCGCGGGCTATTGGTGCTGCTCCAGGAGCTAACTCAATCTGAAACTCGACTTGACGATGAGGAGGTAAACCAGGTAAATCTTCAGGAAACACTTGAGGAAAATCACGCACAACTGGTATATCCTCCAGCTTCTTTTCCTTTGCTGACGCGTCTGTGACAAGTGCCAGAATGGCAGTATGTCCCTTTCGTAGACATTTCTGCGCCTTTAAGAAAGAGATGATGCCAACCACAGCACCACTCTTGTCACCTTGTACATCGAGAGGTTCTTGACTGGAGCGAGGAATACGAATAACTTTTTCTTTGCATAAGATCTCCGCGTGATGTTGGGATAACCAATCCATACCGATGACGACGTCGAAACTACCCAAAACTATGGGTATGAGATCAATCGAGAAAGTCTGACCCGCTAGAACAATACTACAACCCTTGACTACTTGTGCGGCTTCTACGCTTTTACCATTGGCTAGTTCTACAACGTGTTTGGTGTCTAGGGGTGTTGGTGTACGTTTTAATAATTTACTCATTTTCAATGACATATAGCTTGTATCAGCACCCGAATCAAATAAGACAGTAACATAAATATCGTCGAGAAGAAACTTACCCATAACCACATTGGGATCATTCACTGCATCTCCCCGACCCAACACAAAAGCACGACCACGAGCTTCATTGCCGTTGTTGTTGTTGTTTCCCCCGTTGTTGTTGTTACCATTACCCTGATTGTTGTTATTTCCGTTGCCCTGGTTGTTGTTGTTGTTGCGATTCTGGTTCAACTGAGGGCAATCGCGTTTGTAATGACCTTCAGCCCCACACTGGAAACATCCCCGATTTCCACGCTGTGGCTGCTGCTGCTGATTCTGTGGAGCTGGCGGTGGGAGTTGCTGGTTCTGGTTTACTGGTCGCGCGCTTCTACAATCTTTGGCCTCATGGCCCATCTTGTGGCATCTTTGACAGCGATCTTTCCGACACCTTCCACTGTGGTGTTTGTTGCACTTGTTGCACCACGGATGATTTCCCTGATAACCTCGTTGTCCCTGACTTCCCGATGATTGCTGACTCGGACTCTGGTAATCGTTGGTGCGACGTTGCTGAGTTTGGGACTGAACAGACACCGATCCCCTGCTGGAATCCCCATCCCATTTTCTCTTGTTGTCGCTGGGTGTAGCAGAAGTAGCAGCTGTAGTGGCAGCAGTAGCACTGATACGCTTTGGCAGTTTGTTCTGATCCACTGCCTGATCGGTGATGCGATGAGCGAGACGCTGTATTTCCTGGATCTTGTTGAGATTAGCCGAGGTAACGTGGCTCTGTATTTCTGGCGCCAAACCTTTGAGATACAACTCAATACGCTTGTATGGAGGGTCCACCATAGTTGGACATAACACAGCCAACTCATTCGATCTCTTGGTGTAAGCTTCGATTTCCGAACCAACCATTTTCAAGTTATACAACTCGTCCTCCAACTTGTGAATGTCTTCTCTAGTGCAGTATTCCCTCTTGATCAGTTCTTTGAATTCATTCCAGGGTGTGGCGTTAGCAGCTGCCAACCCTAAGATCTGCACTTGTGCGTTCCACCAAGTGAGCGCAATCCCTTCAAGTGTGCCAGTGGCGAACTTCACCCTGCGAGCCTCAGGGCATTCACACATTTCGAAAACCGACTCGAGCTTTTCAAACCAGTGGAGGAGTCCAACTGCTCCCTCCGTGCCACTGAACGAACTAGGACGACATTCCATGAAATTCTTGAAGGTGCACCCAGGTTGTTGCTGAGCGGGTTGACCTATTGTGTACGAATAGGGCAAAGTTAAGTACAAGGATTAATGTAGGATCTAAGGATCCTAGTGTCTATACTGCAGGGTACACTACCTGCTTGTGCAGCTGCAACTGCCGCAGCAACGAGAGCCTCTAGCTGGGCTTGAGTCATGGTAATTCGTGCGGCCATTGATCTTCACATCAAAGGCAACATAAGTGAGAAAGGTTCGCGAATAGTGCGATGACAGAAGAGTGTAAGCACATAAGTATTCTCATGCAATGTCAAGTTGTGAGCAAGGTAATGTAAGCATACTACGAGCAAAGTTCTATGCAAATTCTAGCATGTAGGCAATAAACATAAACCTTATTACCTAAGAAGTTGAGTCTTGCACGTGGAGCGAAGCGTCGTTGTGGATCGTTGAGAGCACTGTTCTGGTTATAGTCTGGTTTTAATAAAACGTTTTTCCATATTAAAACCGAGTTCTCTATAACCAATGGCTCTGATACCAATCTGTCACACCCCCAAAATCCACACGCGGAATATCACCGCTTGGGAGCGTGACTGACCAGGATCAAGCCACCAATCATATTGAACATGCAATTAATATCAAGTAAAATAAAAGTAAACCATCCATTCAACACGAAAGGTGTTCAACCAAAACCATAGTTTCAAAATGTAGCGGAAGCATAGTAAATAATCCAGTAGTAGTTAACAATTTTTAAGTGTCATAATAGTTCAACAGAAAAGCCACGATCCTTGTCCACAACGACCCGCTTCTCCAGTACAAGCTCCAAGTACCTAACGATCTGCAAGGCATGTAACAGAATGATCAACAAACTAGTTGAGCGAGTTCACAGTTAATAGTTTAGTTTGGGTAACAATGCGTTCGTTCAATTAAGTCTCATATCGTATCAGTTCCATCGCGGCCTCACAGGCATGTGTGCGAAGATTAGGTTCATTAGTTCGCGACCATAGTCTTTACCGACCAGGGTGTGTGCGAAGGCAGTTGAGTAGTTCGTTCGCGACCATAGTCTTTACCAACCAGGGTGTGTGCGAAGGCAGTTCGACAAGTATCATTTAAGCATGCACAAATAATCATCCAACCCATTCCCACCCTGGGAACCCATGCCTTGGCTGTGTGAACTCACCTTGGTTTGCTCGGTATGCTAGGTTATGCACTCACAAGTAATTAATCAAGTCCTATTGTATGCACGTATAACAAATCAGTTCATGTTCACAGTGATACGCATGCAATTTAATGTTCACATAACAGTCAGTTTGCATATCGGCACAACACGTATTATTTCACATTAAATCATCAGCTAGTGCGCACGAATACAAATGTTAACATTCATCACCAGCATGGCATGCCAAATAATTCAAACATACATTCCAACATTCAAAATATGTTCCTAATTATATATCTTTCGATCCACCCTTATCTTTCGGTACATTAGTGATCTTTCGACAAACAGTTATCACAGTTATCCTTCGGACCGAATGTTATGTTTCGAACCAATGCCATCTTTCGACCAACTGTCATCTTTCGGTCAACCTAATTATGTTTCGGTCAATGCTATCCTTCGGTCAATGCTACTATGGTTCGGTCAAAGCTATCCTTCGACAACAACTATGTTTCGAGTAGCAAGTATCTTTCGATACATATCAGTTACGTTTGATCACAATCAGTTACGGATATCACGCAGTCAATTACAGAAACAGAAACCCTAATCATCTACATCCGTCATCATCATTAACAATCATCATCGATCATGCATGTCCAAACAAATCACAACCGGTACCAAAACTTAACAGTACATCTACATAACGAGTATCATACGAGCACGATTCCTCACTACAATCAATCTATAATATTAATTAATAATCCGAACAGAATACCAAAAACCCTAATCGATAGCAAGTTTTGATCTTTGTGTTTAAACTAACCCAAACCGTGTTCCCTTGTTTCGTTTTCGTTTACCATAATCAACATCATCAATAAGTAAGGATTCAAACATGAGGTCAGGCATTATGTATATATATATTAATGAATCATGTATTCGATTAACAGTTAGCAAAGATAACAATTTAAATAATCATGAAATGCTTGGATACTAACCGTGGTGAATCGAAAACTAAAGCAAGCTTCGAAAGTTCCAAATTGCCGTCACTCACAGAAAGGCTCTAGGGTTGAAAATGACTGCCGACTACATGCATTCACGTATTTAAACGTATCACAGAAATGGGCCAAGCCCATTAGAAAGGCTGGGCCGAAAGATGTCGAAGGATAGGGTCCTTGGTCGAAGGATATGTTTCGAGATCCTTCGGACCGAAAGTTGATCCTTCGAATCGAAGGATATGTTTCGAGATCCTTCGAACTGTAGGTCATGTTTCGTGGTCTAGATTAAGTGTTTTAATAATAATTCTAACATTATTTTCTACCACAGCAAGTAATCACACATAGGCAAAAATGACAATACGTTTCATTAAAACACAACTCGTACAATTTCAAGTCCACAATCCAAACAACTAAACAGTCAAAGTCAACGCGCATTTAATGCGAAAGTGAAAGTCAGAAACTCGAGTTGTCACAGTCTAGCGGGTTATTACCGCCGCTTCATAGAAAATTTCTCAAAGATTGCAGTTCCTCTAACTACTCTAACTCAGAAGAACAAGCCATTTGATTGGGGAGTCAAACAAGAGGAAGCGTTTCAGACTTTGAAGCAAAAACTTTGTGACGCGCCTGTCCTAACTTTGCCCGAGGGTAATGATGATTTCGTCGTTTATTGCGACGCATCTAAATTAGGACTTGGCTGCGTCCTGATGCAAAGAAACAAAGTCATAGCATATGCATCAAGGCAGTTGAAGATACATGAGAAGAACTACACCACTCATGATCTTGAGTTGGGTGCAGTTGTCTTCGCTCTCAAAATCTGGAGACACTACTTGTATGGCACAAAATGTGTGGTTTTCACAGACCACAAAAGTCTTCAGCATATCTTCAATCAAAAAGAGCTCAACATGAGACAACGACGTTGGGTTGAACTTCTAAACGACTACGACTGCGAGATTCGCTACCATCCTGGTAAGGCGAATGTCGTAGCCGATGCATTGAGTCGCAAGGAACGTACTAAGCTTCATTGTGTACGTATCCAATCTGTTATTCAAACCGATATCCAAGCTCGTATTTCTCAGGCTCAACAAGCTTGTGTTTCACAAGGCTCGATGGATAAGGAATTTCCTTATCACATAACACCTGCTCTTGAATTAAAAGACAATGGATCGTATTATTTCATGGACCGTTTGTGGGTCCCAAGCCAAGATAATCTCCGTACCTTGCTTATGGATGAAGCCCATAAGTCTCGTTATTCTATTCATCCTGGCTCAGATAAGATGTATAAGGATCTTCGTATTCAGTATTGGTGGCCTGGTATGAAGAAAGACATTGCCTTATACGTATCCAAATGCCTTACTTGTCTTAAGGTTAAGGCTGAACATCAGCGTCCTTCTGGCTTATTGGAACAACCAGAGATCCCAGTTTGGAAATGGGAAAACATTACTATGGATCTTATTACCAAACTCCCGCGCACAAAGAAAGGTCACGATGCCATCTGGGTAGTCGTGGATCGTCTTACAAAGTCAGCGCATTTCTTACCAATCCGTGAGGATTTTTCGGCTGACAAACTTGCTCAAATCAACGTAGATGAAATTGTAGCTCGACATGGTGTTCCTTTGAGCATCATTTCTGACAGAGATGCTCGTTTCACTTCTCATTTTTGGAGAACCATGCAATCTGCTATGGGGTCTCAACTCAATTTGAGCACAGCTTATCATCCGCAAACGGATGGTCAATCTAAAAGAACAATCCAGACACTGGAGGATATGCTTAGAGCTTGTGTGATCGACTTTGGTGGTAGTTGGGATTCACATCTTCCATTGATTGAATTCTCCTACAACAACAGTTATCACTCCAGCATCAACATGGCTCCTTTCGAGGCTCTCTATGGTCGAAAATGTCGTTCACCAGTCTGCTGGAATGAGATTGGCGAGGCTCAACTTACTGGACCTGCCCTCATTTTGGAGACAACAGAAAAGGTAAAGAAAGTTCGTGATAACCTTCAGACAGCTAGAAACCGTTAGAAGAGTTACGCGGACCTAAAACGCAAACCCTTGGATTTTCAAGTCGGTGATCGTGTATTACTTAAGGTCTCACCTTGGAAAGGTGTGATCAGGTTTGGAAAGAAAGGAAAACTTGCACCTAGATACGTTGGACCATTCAGGATCGTCGAAAGAATCGGTAAGGTAGCCTACAGACTTGAGTTACCTCCTGAACTTGGAAATGTTCATCCAACCTTTCACGTGTCCAATCTCAAGAGGTGTTTAGCTGATGAAAACCTCCACATACCGCTTGACGAAATTCGTGTTGATAAAACACTGAAGTTTGTTGAGAAACCAGTAGAAATCATGGAACGTGAAGTCAAGTGGCTTAAACGCAAGCGCATTCCTTTGGTCAAGGTTCGTTGGGAATCTAAGCGTGGACCCGAGTTTACTTGGGAACGTGAAGATCAAATGAAGGCAAAATATCCGCATCTTTTTCAATCAGTTTCCTCTAAATAAATTTCGGGACGAAATTTCCACAAGTAGGGGAGACTGTAACATCTGTGCTTGTAATCATTGTGAACAGTTCAATTATCAATAAAATAATGTTATTTGATCCCAATGTTTGTTTGGTTGTGCTTTGCATTTTTCATGTTTTGAGTTTCGTTCAATTTCAAGCTCTACATCGCTTTCTGGAGCATTATACGCAAACTGGTGCGTAAACGTACTCAGTTTAATGCGACAAATACTTCGGAACATCAACATATACTCAACATACCTTAAATAACCTTTACATAACTTAGAAATAAGTTTTGAAGGCTTTGGTATAGCAAAAACAAGTTAATTCGCTTACAGGGACTAAACTTGAAAAACTGCGAAAGTATGCCAATTTGAACTGTAACGAACATTCCGGAACATGTCCATAAGTTAAACATACCATAAATATCCTTTACATAGCTTAGAAATAGGCTTTGAGAGGTTTGGTATGCTAAAACAAACTTTTGGATCATTCAGGGACTAAAAGTGTCAAAAAGTGCCTAAGTTTGCACTTTCGCGCATAACTTACGTTCTGAATACACCCGGACATCCAAAAATTTATGTAAGCATCCTTATATTATGCCTTAGTGTTTGGCATGAGAAAAATCCATTCGTCGCGTCATTTGGATCGTCTTTCACGCTTATGCGCATTCCGTCGTAATTAAGCGAACATCGCGATCGTACGGCCAAACGAACCGACATCCGACATATTTTTGGGCATGTTTCATGTCCACAGTGTTTAGGCATCATTTTAGGGCCTTAAAGATGGCTTTACAGGTCTTAGAAGGGCTGGAAATAGCTTAAACACGCAACAGGGACCAAATGTGTAAATTCTGCAAGTGGTGCAGATCAGAGAGGGCCAGGCGGCCCGCGTGAGTTTTGCCCAAATATGAGGCGGGCCGCGTGGGGATGTCTGACAGAAAGATTTTGCATTTAATGCAGAATCTGGCCTTTCGTTCGATCAAAGGGCGATGCCTTTTCACCCAAATGAAGGGCCAAGGGTCAAGTTCACTGAACTTATCCACTGGACACATGTACGCACGAGATCAAGGCACGATATTCAATAAAACGATCCTAACGGTTCCACATTTCCTATAAATACCCCCCCCCCTTTAGTGTAAAAATCACAAAATCAGATTCTAAAGCTCTAAGTTGAAACCATTGTTTCATACCTGAGCTGTTTGGTCTTGATTTGCACTCGGGGACCCTCCGTAAGTCTTCTTTCGCTCTTTTATTCGCTTTTCGAGTCCGAAAGTCAACGTTTTTTTGACTTTCTGCATTGACCAGCTTATGGTCGATGCGAAGTTCATGGAACTTCATAACGTGAGCGTGATCACGATGGTCATGGTCCGTAGTGACCATACCTACTGATTTCCCCGTTATCTAGGCTTAGTGACGAGTCGTAGTTTCGGCCAAAATGCGCATTCTTGCGTGTTTTGTAACCAAACTACTCGTGGGCATCAAAGCCGTTTGTTTTGATGCCAAACCTGTTTTCTAAACTAAGTTAAGCATGTTCTAACATGCTTAGCTCGTCACGTTTAGTATAGTGCTTATATAGGGTCGTAAGGTAAGCGATCTAAACCATCGCTTATACTTTCGAACCCGACCCATTTGGTCGATCTTTAGGATCCGACCAAACATATTAGGTGACCATAGCTATAACCTTCCGAAGTTATACCTTGTGGTCGCAATGTTAGGCGTTCCAAACGCGTTCTACGCGAACGACGCGTAAGGTGGCATAAGCTACCTAAACGGGTCGTGATGGACCGTAAGCACTTAGGATAAGTTTCATTTTAGTATGTAGGCTTTGTTAAACCATATTACACGGGTCTCTATACTCGTTTGGTTTACGAACCCGCATACTATCCGATCCTTCCGATTTGGTCCAGTATATTAACATAGCTACCTATTAGGTGCCGTTTGATATCCCGTGATCTTTAGCATTATCTGGTTAATATACAAGAACTCCAAAGCAATCTCAGGTGAGTACATTGAACCCCTCTTTTACTGTTTTCCAAGCTGTTTTGGGGTGAAACACATGTGCCTATCTGTTACTTTCATGCTTTCCATGTTTTCACATCGTATATTTGCTATGCTCATTAGTACATAATAGTACATGATTTCGTTACATTTTATGCTATGTATGCCCATTGTGTGCATACTTAGTACATTGATTTACATTACATTTGCTGTTGCATATGTTTACTCAGCATATGGACACATTGATTTACATGAACATTTCTGTTGCATATGTTTACTCAGCATATGGACACATTGATTTACATGAACATTTCTGTTGCATATGTTTACTCAACATATGGACACATTGGTTTACATGCACATTTCTGCTGCATATGTTTACTCAGCATATGGGCACATGCCTTCATTTTGTTATGACATTTGGTTTGTTTAAACATGGGACAATACATTCATTAACATTAGCTACGCCGTTCGTTAGTAGGTAGTGGTACCATAGGAATTGACAACTCCCATTCCTGAAGTCCTGGGTTTGATAGGACTGGAAGGAATGACCGAATTCGATATACATAACTTAGATAAACCTTTAATTTGTTTAAGGGTTTATCGCCGCAGTCTCAAGGCTTGGATGTATGCATAGTTTACAATACCACATAAATGTTAATATCAATAGAGCATGCATTTCCCGCAGAACATAATGCTGATTTAAACCACGTTTTACTTCAACGACTTGTTTTGTGCATATGGTTTAAGTCGATACATTTCGCTTACCATACATGATACATTTTGGGATTTCACATTACATGATTTACATTGAACATAAACACGTCGACATTGACATATACGTTTGGTGGTTTACATTTGAACATAAACATTTGACATGGTTTACAATAACACTTGACATTTGGTTTACACATGAACAATTTACATGGTGGATTGGTTTGGGTGAATGATTTAAGTAACGTGGCATATGTAATATGATACAAACATGGTGGATACGCTGCTGGTACTTCCTATATATAAATGTTTGTATAATGTTACATATCGTGGCGTTATCTGAGTCATTTCAGTTTAGACACATTACATTTTACATAAATAACATATTCTTCACAAGACATTATTTTCACAAACAACTTATCTTATTCAACTCATTTTACTTGGTTATTCGTTTAACCTTGCACTTATCTATACATATCGTTTGATGTTATCGTTTTTCAAATGGTTTACAAAGCAAAACAAATTACAAGGTTCATGACTGACTGTTATTAAACATTTCTTTAAGCTCAAGTCATGAATCCCATTTTCACAAAAACTATGTATCTCACAGGCATTTTTATGCTGACGTACCTACTTTCACATGTGTTTTCAGGAGCTATTCCATAGGATGATGATCATGACACTAGGGCGGACCTGTGCCTTAGAGCCTAAAAATGAAGTTTGAACTAGCTTAATTATGTTTTGATTTCCGTACTCTCTTTCTAAGACAATGTAACACCTTTGTTCATAAATAAAATACAACTTGTATGCCATGGTTATGAAACAATTTAATTCTGTCCTCAACACTCCCCGGCGTTTCCGCCGCGGTTGCATGTTACACGCGGCCGGGGTGTGACATGTGTGCTAGGATGTTTTGCAAGTTGTGAGAATGTTACTAACATTCTAGGTATAATTCGGTTAAGGGAGGGGTTGGGCCGAACCCTCACATGGGCTGCCCTAAAGGTCTCGAGTTCATGCATAGTGGGCCGAATGGGTTGGTGCAATCGAGTAAGTGTTGTGCGATCGGATCATATTGTGCGTTTGGGCCACTATATACATACATACACATATAAATAACATAACATTCAATCAATATAGTTCACGTAAGCACGTAACGTTACAGAAAGTAGGTTCAAATTACGAGTTGTCACAATATACTTTGGTGAAATCTATACCCTCCTACTGACTAAAGCCCTGGACTACGAGTCGAGCTTTATTGCGAATAATAACCCTTCGATCATCTCTCTTGCATTTAAACACCCATTTTGTGTTAATTTTCTTGTGACCATCAGGCAAATCTACTAACTTCCATACTCCTAACTTCTCAAACTGGCTCAGTTCCTCCTGCATCGCATTGACCCAAGAATCTTCAGTAAGCGCCTCCTTGTAAGTCCTCGGTTCAATCTGCGAGATAAAACAACTAAGTGAAAACTCAGTTTGTAACGGAGCAACTGTAGAATAAAAACAAGTAAGCCCTTGATCAATTTGTCGTCTAGTTCGGACGCCTGATTGTAATTCTCCAATAATCAGCTCCTCTGGATGGTATGAAAGAGTTCTTGGCATCGCCTCGCCTGGAACATCTACCTCGCCTTCCAAATTAGTGATATTCTGGTTTACATCTTGTTCACTGACTGGATTTGTTTGACTTGAAATCTGGATCTGCTCCCCCTCAGAATATTAATCACCACGATCGAATACTCGCATGTTATCAGATTCTTGATTATCATTGACCACCGTCTGATTATCAGGAGCTTGTTCTGAAGATTGTTGAATATCATCATGTTCACCAGCATTGCTTGGACCGGCTTCACCATCATTTGAAGTTTGCCGTGGTCTTCTAGAATACTCAGCTGGAAACCTTTCTCCAGATGACTCATACTCTCTCAGAATATCCAACTTATCAAAGAACTCCATTTCTTCCTCTGTTTCTTCTTCCATGTTAAACGAATCCCACAAAGTATCGTAATTAAATCGCCACGAGTCTCCTGGATTCTGCGGTGGCATTGTGTAACCTTGACACTCAACATTTGATGCTTCGATGGTCCGCTTTAAGCTTGGAACAAAGACACGTCTTAGTGGACTTGAGTAACCCACAAAAATCCCTTCGATGCTCTTTGGGCCAAATTTACCAAAAGGCTCTAGAACAGTGCAGGGAGACCCAAACGGTTCTAAATACTTTAGGTTCGGCTTGCGGTTGTTGATCAGCTCGAAACATGTCTTGTTGAGTTTCTTGACAGTAAGAACCCGGTTGAGCGTATAGCAAGCGGCTGACACTGCTTCTGCCCAAAAATTTACTGTTAGCTTTGAATCATTAAGCATCGTCCTGGCCGTTTCAATTAGCGTCCTGTTCTTTCATTCAGCTACTCCATTTTGTTGTGGAGTGTAAGGAGCACTAAATTCTTGCAATATACCTCTCTCATCACAGTATCCTTCCATTCGGTTGTGTGACACCCCAGGAAAACCAGTGAACAATACAGCTTACCTAGCTTCCTCAGTGAGTACATACCAAATTTCGGGACGAAATTTCCAATTAGTTGGGGATAATGTGACAACTCGAACTTTAGACCTATCGTTGTGTAACATACGTGAACGTGTTATGATTTTACAAACTTTGATGCTAATGAATGTTATGATGTTTATGTGCATTATGTGTGTATGTTATGTCTTGCACGAGCCCAAACCACACACTAAAACCCGATCGCACAAGGCAAACCGGTCACACAAGCCCATTTCGGGCCACACCTTGTTCACGGATCCATCTGGCAGCCGAGTGGGCTCGGCCCACTCCCCACTCGCAAACACAAAACCTTTTGGTAAAGGTTGATTCTCATTGTTGTTACAAATCACAAAAACACACAACAAACCCTACTTGCTCTCTCTCTCTCTCGGCTTGCTTAGGACCCGACGGCACAAGACCATCCGATCATCCTCTTGTTCGGATCACACCTCTTTACTCGTAACCGGTTAGTATGTTATCCATTGATGTGTGTTGTATATGCTCGGCATGTTGATGATGATTTGGTTTGATGTTATGATGCATATATGTGATTCTTATGTGCATGTAAATCGGATTTGCTTCTGGATTGATGTTAACCGAATGCTTGTTAACCGGTTATAGTTTCATAGGTATCGAATGGTATGGTAAATGTGAAACCGAATAGATGTTAACCCGGATATCATGTTCTGTTAGTTTAATTGTTATGAGATAGTTGATTTTTAGATGCTTATGTCCAGAATTTCGGATTGTTCATATGATTGATTGATGTTTATAAAACGGTTTCATGATTGTTAAATTGTTCATATATTTGGTGCTAGGGTTCATAAGGATTAGCGTTGATTTTCCCTGTTTGATCTAAAAAGTTCCCGGATAGAAACTGTTAGTGATTTGAATTTTGGAAACTGATAATTGATGGCATAAATGTGTATAACTGAATTGCATGAATTCAGGAAACCAGTACACACGCACGGTTGCGAGTCGGTACCTCCAATTACGACTCGAAACCTCACACCGACACAGCAGCACGAGCCGCAATCATGGTTGCGAGTCAGGTTGCGACTCGTAACCAAACCATGATGAGCCGAGACCACCCGTTGCGACTCGTATTCAGCTGTTGCGACTCGTATTCAGCTGTTGCGACTCGAGATCCCCGTTGCGACTCGAGATCCCCGTTGCGACTCGAGATCCCCGTTGCGACTCGAGACCATCTTTGCATATCCACTGTTTTGGGCCTACACTGTCACGGGCCCAATCTTATGACTGTTATGTTATTGGACTGCTTATCTGTTGGGCCGATAAGTTATTTGGGCTGATATGTTATTTGGGCGGATTACCTTTCGGGCTTAGACATTGGATCGCACATGAATGTTAATGCTATGCTCTTACCTGCTCGCATGCATACGTGATAGTAACGTGTTAGTTGATGTGATGCATACGTGTACTACCTTAGTCAAAACCTGACTTGATTAATAACCATGATAGGACGTGGTTGACCATTTCTAGCTTAACTATACTCTTTGTGTATCTGCCGAGCAAACCAAGGTGAGTTCACACGGCCAAGGCATGGGATTCCCGGGTTGGGAATTGGGTTGGATATGTTGAATATGGAATGATTACTCGTACTTACGCATTCTCTAGACTATAGACCATCGTCCTCAGGTTAGTCAGGACACGTTACGTAAAGCCTACGTAACCCAGATTATTTGCCATTTGTCTCCCGGGTCGGGAGGACACGTTACGTAAAGCCTACGTAACCCAATACCATCCACTGGCTTCCAGGTCGGAAGGCCACGCTGCGTAAAGCCTACGTAGCCCCCACGCGTACCATGTCCTCGGGGAAGGGCACGTCACGTAAAGCCTACGTGACCCTGTACGTATTCCTGTTCTCGGTAAAGAAGAACACATGGTCGGAAGTTGGTCTAGTAAGTACCGTTAATGAGAAGCCCTCATTAGCCAGGATAAACATGGGAAGCCCCCACCTTTAGTACACACTAGTATGGGAAGCCCCCACTAGTTATACTTATGCACTATGTTATGAACTTACTTACTGTGAACTCGCTCAACTAGTTTGTTGATTATTTGCTGCATGCCTTGCAGGACCTTAGGTACATTACAGAGCTTGCACAGGGAGGAGCAGGTCGTTGTGGGATACGGATCATGAACTTATTCTGAACTTATAACTATTTTGAGATTACATACTATGCTTCCGCTATTTAAACGATGTTTGGTTTTGGAACATCAATCATGTCATGATGATTTACATTGATTACTTTTATTTTTAAATGCTATGTTTGATATGATTGATGGCTTGATCCTGGTCAGTCACGCCTCCAAGCGGTGGTACTCCGCGGGTGGATTTTGGGGGTGTGACAGGTTGTTTTTAAACTCAGTACCATTATCACTCCTGATTCTTCTGATTCGAGTTTGGTACAAGTTTTCAATCTTTCTGAACAACGCCATCAAACTTTCAAACGTCTCATCTTTAAATTTCAGAAACGATACCCATGAAAATATGGAATAATCGTCAGTTACTACAAGACAATAGAGATCACCGGTTATGCTTTTGACGTTCACTGGACCAAAAAGATCCATATGAAGTCTCTCTAGAGGTCTTGAGACTGAATTGACTTTCTTTTGAGGGTGTGATTTCTTCTTCTGCTTTCCTTTGACGCAGCTAATGCACCCCCCTTCTAGATGGAAACTTTTCAAATGAACGCCAGTTACTAAATCATTGTGCACCAGGTGATTCATTTTTTGTAGGTGAATACGACCCATCTTTCGGTGCCACAACTTCGATTCTTTTTCCGTTGCTCTTGACATGAAGCAATGAGCCTGACCCGTGGTAGTAGTAGCAACACTCATGTCTAACACGTATAGATCATTAACTCTAGGTGCTCTCATGATAACCCACTCTTCGGGAACAACAAATCCTGGTTTCAAGATCAAACATTCTTTGTCTGTGAAGTGTGTTATATACTTTCTATCATAGATTTGAGAAATACTCAGCAAATTATTCTCCAGCTCGGCAATGTAGTTAACTCTTTCAAACGTGACAATTCCATTAGATAACGTTCCTTCTCCAACTATCCGACCTCCTTGATTTCCTGCAAAACCCACATATCCTCCATTAAACCCTCTAACATCGTACAGCAGGGTCTTCTTCCCCGTCATGTGCCGAGAAGCTCCACTATCCATAATCCAATGTGAAACGGATCTTGGAAGCTCCTGCATAAGTCACAAATGCTTAGTTAGATTTCGATGCCACCCAAGCCTCTTTTAACTCAGGTAGCTGGAAATTAATAACAGTTCTTTTGGTAATCAATGGTGGAAAATTCTTATCATTCATTTTCAAGCTTTCTTCAGACCCAACCTCAACCTCTTTGTATAGGAAAAACTCATCTTTGAGACGTTGACCAGATGGTTGGTCTTTCTTTGGAACATCTTTCTTCTCAGAATTTTGCATTTCTTTCTCAAATTTCACATAGTAATCCAATGGAACATTCATCTTTACTGGTGTAGAAGAAGATGATTGTTTTTGCATCTCAGAAACCTTTGGTTTTGGAGAACTTGTTTTTATTTCAACAACTTTTGGCTTCCATGTTTGTTGAGATGACGCAACCCGTTTATAAAACTTGTCATTTTTAGTTACCACATTTTCAACAGGTTTAGTTTTGACTTTGATGTTTTCATTTTTCAAAACCTTTTGCTCAACAACCATTGGAGCTTTTCTTTTCACATCAACTTTCCTTTTCTAAATCTCAACAACTTCAGTCTTAGGCTTCAAGTTGGTACACTTTCGAGCAATACGTCTAACTTGATTACATTTGAAACTTGTTTGGGTGTCAACTACCCGACTTGTGCCTTCAGACTGAGGCTGTGAGGCCTTCTTCTCAAAGAACTCTTTGTTTGATTTTGAAAAAATTTCAGATTCCTCATCAGAAAGTGAACTCGAATTTTTCACAAACACCTTTTTCTCAACAAACCTTCTGTTTTGAACATTCTTTTTCTGATATTTCTTACCACCCTGATATCCACCCAACCATTTGTTTTGATTGTTGTTATAAAAACGCGGTGGAACAACAGGCTTCTTGTAGTAAGCTTTGTCTTTTTCAAAATTCATTTGCCTTTTTGTCTGATTTAAACTTTTTACTTCAGACAGATCAACTTCAATCAATTTGAACACATTTGTCAATTTAGCAACATTAACATTCTCCAGTAGAAACTCAGAATCCGAATACAACTTATCCGATCCCGGCATCTTGTACATGACAAGAGGAGATTCTTCATTTAAGTTGTTTTTGGATTTTGGTTTTGGAATGTATTTGTCCAAGAAATATTCATCATCCTTAGTAGTGTCACTTTCAGTTTTCAAAAAATTTTTAGCCATGCTTTTAACAATTTCAGATTGAACACTATCCTCATCGGACGATGAAGTGAATGTGACATCAATTGTGTCCGGAAGTTTCACTTCATGAACATCTTCATCATTAACCAGCCCTGATTGTTTCTTTGAATAATTATTTAAGACTGGTGGTGGAACTTGATGATAACCCACCCCGGTTCCATCAGAATATACATCTTCGCCTGCTTTGTTCTTTCCAATTGGTTTGGGGATGATATGTTGGAGAACAAAACTTGCGGAGTTGTAACTGCTCAGTTTCAACTGGATGCGTTCATTTTCAATTTTAGCTTCTTGAAACTGAAGCTTCAACTTAGCAATTTCATCCAGTTGCTGGTTTATTAACTCTCCTTTCACCCTAAGTACTCCTGACAGTTGAAGATTTTCTTTGGTTGTTTTACCATTTCTTTCATCAGAATCTTTAACCGTACGTTTTAGCTTCTCAAACTTTTCTGAAATTTGATGATTTTCAAGAATTAAATTTTCATTTTCTTTCCTAATTCTTTCTATGTCGTTTTTATCATTTTCGATTTTCTCAGTTAATTCTTTTAATCTGTCGTTTGAAGCTTTCAACAATTTATCATGGTTTAATATCTGATCTTCAACACTTCTGACTCTACTAGTCAGTTCTTCAACTTTCTTACCACTGAGGTAAGTAATTGTACTACAAACTTTGCACACTTTCATGCAATTTTTGCAGTTGTTCTCAGATGTAACTTTCTTACCTGACTCATGTGTATCATTTGAACTGACCTTGTTTTTGGACTCAGTTCCAGAACCAGAAACTACCTCTAGTTCTTTTGCAGCAAGAACTTTATCAGCCATCTTTTTCAAGTTTTCAGCGGTGAATTCTTGTGATGTATCAATAATCCCATCAACAATCTTCTTTGTCTGCTGCTCTTTCTCCTTTTCTTTTTCTTCTACTTTCTCTTCTCCACCTCCCCACCATTCTCTCTGTCTGGCTTCTTTGTCACACCCCTCCAAAACCCCACCCCGCCTTGGAGGCGTGACATGCCCAGGATCATAGCCACCAATCATATTGAACAAACATGTAGTTTATTTATAAAAACCAACACAATACAATTGGTGTCAAAACATAGTTTGAGTTTACAGCGGAAGCAAAACATAAGTTTAATATAAGTTTTCCCACAACGACCACGCCTCCCAGTGCAAGCTCCTTAAGCTAGGGACCTAACGACCTGCAAGGCATGTAACAACGAGTCAACAACAAAGTTGAGTGAATTCACGGTTGGTTCGCTGGCTTACTAGCCCGTATCGCGGTCTCCCAGACATGTGTGCGAAGGTTAGTATCTGTATCGCGTCGCATCGCATCGCGGCCCTACAGGCATGTGTGCGAAGATCAGTGGAGTGGCATCTTACCTCTGGAGGATGGCCGTGCCTTGTAGAAAGTTTGTGAACTCACCTTTGCTTTTGCTTTGGTCGGTTTGCCTATCTTCTTTGATTGTGAGGGTATGGTTTAGCCTACTGATAAGCCTAATAATCTAATGCACACGAAATTAGGTAAGTAACCAATACAGCATTTACGATAACTCACGAGATCAAATTCTCACAACGAACGACAAAGTGCGATACTTAAACATCCATCGAATTAACGACGAACGACAAAGTATAACCCTATGTGGGCGACACTTAAACATCCATTGGATATATTGATTAATCGGAAAATGAATCGTAATAGCGATCGAATTAATACCCTGAATCGTAGCAGCACTTCGTGATTGTGTGTGTTGTTGGACTGTTTAGACGATATCTCAGCCTACAGAGAGAGTTTTCTCGTCGTTCAAATGCCAAAATCTAAGTCCCAAAGCCCTCTATTTATAGCTGGAAAATCGTCCCCTTCGCGTGTCGCGACAGGGAAACCTAGCTCTGTCGCATGGCGCGACGAGTTACTTTTTAGCATAGGGTTGCCATGTGTCCCGGTAGCCTAGCTGAGTCGACAGCTTCTTAAAAGTCTATGTTGACAACGAATAATTAGGATAATCGTCAGGTAAGGAAATACCCCCCCTGAGTTTTAGGGGTCTTGATCCTAATTCTAATTGTTCTGAAACTTTCAGGGTTTGTGCAGAATCACCTGGGGATCTTAATTATGGTTTCCTTAATAGATAATTAACATCCTAAGTATTGATTTTAGTGAGAGTTGTTACATTCTTCCCTCCTTATAGAAATCTCGTCCTCGAGATTTATTCGAATAAGTAAGGATACCAGTACTAATCTTTTATGCTCGAGAAACTTAACCTGTCTTCTATCTAAAGTGGTTTCTCAACTAATCTTTAAATTTTTCATTCACTTATATGTCTTGAAGAGGTACTACCAGCTATTCGTCAGATAGATATTTCTTAAAGTTGGATACATGAAATACTTAGGGAAGACTTAACCTTACCTGTAACACTTAAAATGAATATTACAGAATGCAGTAAAGTATTGAGTCTTTGCACTTGGAGCGAAGCATCGTTGCGGATTACTGTACAGGTTATAGTCCGGTTTTATCAAAAAAACTTTTCCCTTTTTAAAACCAAGTTCACTATAACCAATGGCTCTGATACCACTCTGTCACACCCCTCCAAAACCCCACCCCGCCTTGGAGGCGTGACATGCCCAGGATCATAGCCACCAATCATATTGAACAAACATGTAGTTTATTTATAAAAACCAACACAATACAATTGGTGTCAAAACATAGTTTGAGTTTACAGCGGAAGCAAAACATAAGTTTAATATAAGTTTTCCCACAACGACCACGCCTCCCAGTGCAAGCTCCTTAAGCTAGGGACCTAACGACCTGCAAGGCATGTAACAACGAGTCAACAACAAAGTTGAGTGAATTCACGGTTGGTTCACTGGCTTACTAGCCCGTATCGCGGTCTCCCAGACATGTGTGCGAAGGTTAGTATCTGTATCGCGTCGCATCGCATCGCGGCCCTACAGGCATGTGTGCGAAGATCAGTGGAGTGGCATCCTACCTCTGGAGGATGGCCATGCCTTGTAGAAAGTTTGTGAACTCACCTTTGCTTTTTCTTTGGTCGGTTTGCCTATCTTCTTTGATTGTGAGGGTATGGTTTAGCCTACTGATAAGCCTAATAATCTAATGCACACGAAATTAGGTAAGTAACCAATACAGCATTTACGATAACTCACGAGATCAAATTCTCACAACGAACGACAAAGTGCGATACTTAAACATCCATCGAATTAACGATGAACGACAAAGTATAACCCTATGTGGGCGGCACTTAAACATCCATTGGATATATTGATTAATCGGAAAATGAATCGTAATAGCGATCGAATTAATACCCTGAATCGTAGCAGCACTTCGTGATTGTGTGTGTTGTTGGACTGTTTAGACGATATCTCAGCCTACAGAGAGAGTTTTCTCGTCGTTCAAATGCCAAAATCTAAGTCCCAAAGCCCTCTATTTATAGCTGGAAAATCGTCCCCTTCGCGTGTCGCGACAGGGAAACCTAGCTCTGTCGCATGGCGCGACGGGTTACTTTTTAGCATAGGGTTGCCATGTGTCCCGGTAGCCTAGCTGAGTCGACAGCTTCTTAAAAGTCTATGTTGACAACGAATAATTAGGATAATCGTCAGGTAAGGAAATACCCCCCCTGAGTTTTAGGGGTCCTGATCCTAATTCTGATTGTTCTGAAACTTTCAGGGTTTGTGCAGAATCACCTGGGGATCTTAATTATGGTTTCCTTAATAGATAATTAACATCCTAAGTATTGATTTTAGTGAGAGTTGTTACATTCTTCCCTCCTTATAGAAATCTCGTCCTCGAGATTTATTCGAATAAGTAAGGATACCAGTACTAATCTTTTATGCTCGAGAAACTTAACCTGTCTTCTATCTAAAGTGGTTTCTCAACTAATCTTTAAATTTTTCATTCACTTATATGTCTTGAAGAGGTACTACCAGCTATTCGTCAGATAGATATTTCTTAAAGTTGGATACATGAAATACTTAGGGAAGACTTAACCTTAGCTGTAACACTTAAAATGAATATTAAAGAATGCAGTAAATTATTGAGTCTTTGCACTTGGAGCGAAGCATCGTTGCGGATTACTGTACAGGTTATAGTCCGGTTTTATCAAAAAAACTTTTCCCTTTTTAAAACCAAGTTCACTATAACCAATGGCTCTGATACCACTCTGTCACACCCCTCCAAAACCCCACCCCGCCTTGGAGGCGTGACATGCCCAGGATCATAGCCACCAATCATATTGAACAAACATGTAGTTTATTTATAAAAACCAACACAATACAATTGGTGTCAAAACATAGTTTGAGTTTACAGCGGAAGCAAAACATAAGTTTAATATAAGTTTTCCCACAACGACCACGCCTCCCAGTGCAAGCTCCTTAAGCTAGGGACCTAACGACCTGCAAGGCATGTAACAACGAGTCAACAACAAAGTTGAGTGAATTCACGGTTGGTTCACTGGCTTACTAGCCCGTATCGCGGTCTCCCAGACATGTGTGCGAAGGTTAGTATCTGTATCGCGTCGCATCGCATCGCGGCCCTACAGGCATGTGTGCGAAGATCAGTGGAGTGGCATCCTACCTCTGGAGGATGGCCGTGCCTTGTTGAAAGTTTGTGAACTCACCTTTGCTTTTGCTTTGGTCGGTTTGCCTATCTTCTTTGATTGTGAGGGTATGGTTTAGCCTACCGATAAGCCTAATAATCTAATGCACACGAAATTAGGTAAGTAACCAATACAACATTTACGATAACTCACGAGATCAAATTCTCACAACGAACGACAAAATGCGATACTTAAACATCCATCGAATTAACGACGAACGACAAAGTATAACCCTATGTGGGCGGCACTTAAACATCCATTGGATATATTGATTAATCGGAAAATGAATCGTAATAGCGATCGAATTAATACCCTGAATCGTAGCAGCACTTCGTGATTGTGTGTGTTGTTGGACTGTTTAGACGATATCTCAGCCTACAGAGAGAGTTTTCTCGTCGTTCAAATGCCAAAATCTAAGTCCCAAAGCCCTCTATTTATAGCTAGAAAATCGTCCCCTTCGCGTGTCGCGACAGGGAAACCTAGCTCTGTCGCGTGGCGCGACGGGTTACTTTTTAGCATAGGGTTGCCATGTGTCCCGGTAGCCTAGCTGAGTCGACAGCTTCTTAAAATTCTATGTTGACAACGAATAATTAGGATAATCGTCAGGTAAGGAAATACCCCCCCCCCCCCATGAGTTTTAGGGGTCCTGATCCTAATTCTAATTGTTCTGAAACTTTCAGGGTTTGTGCAGAATCACCTGGGGATCTTAATTATGGTTTCCTTAATAGATAATTAACATCCTAAGTATTGATTTTAGTGAGAGTTGTTACATTCTTCCCTCCTTATAGAAATCTCGTCCTCGAGATTTATTCGAATAAGTAAGGATACCAGTACTAATCTTTTATGCTCGAGAAACTTAACCTGTCTTCTATCTAAAGTGGTTTCTCAACTAATCTTTAAATTTTTCATTCACTTATATGTCTTGAAGAGGTACTACCAGCTATTCGTTAGATAGATATTTCTTAAAGTTGGATACATGAAATACTTAGGGAAGAGTTAACCTTAGCTGTAACACTTAAAATGAATATTACAGAATGCAGTAAAGTATTGAGTCTTTGCACTTGGAGCGAAGCATCGTTGCGGATTACTGTACAGGTTATAGTCCGGTTTTATCAAAAAAACTTTTCCCTTTTTAAAACCAAGTTCACTATAACCAATGGCTCTGATACCACTCTGTCACACCCCTCCAAAACCCCACCCCGCCTTGGAGGCGTGACATGCCCAGGATCATAGCCACCAATCATATTGAACAAACATGTAGTTTATTTATAAAAACCAACACAATACAATTGGTGTCAAAACATAGTTTGAGTTTACAGTGGAAGCAAAACATAAGTTTAATATAAGTTTTCCCACAACGACCACGCCTCCCAGTGCAAGCTCCTTAAGCTAGGGACCTAACGACCTGCAAGGCATGTAACAACGAGTCAACAACAAAGTTGAGTGAATTTACGGTTGGTTCGCTGGCTTACTAGCCCGTATCGCGGTCTCCCAGACATGTGTGCGAAGGTTAGTATCTGTATCGCGTCGCATCGCATCGCGGCCCTACAGGCATGTGTGCGAAGATCAGTGGAGTGGCATCCTACCTCTGGAGGATGGCCGTGCCTTGTAGAAAGTTTGTGAACTCACCTTTGCTTTTGCTTTGGTCGGTTTGCCTATCTTCTTTGATTGTGAGGGTATGGTTTATCCTACCGATAAGCCTAATAATCTAATGCACACGAAATTAGGTAAGTAACCAATACAACATTTACGATAACTCACGAGATCAAATTCTCACAACGAACGACAAAATGCGATACTTAAACATCCATCGAATTAACGACGAACGACAAAGTATAACCCTATGTGGGCGGCACTTAAACATCCATTGGATATATTGATTAATCGGAAAATGAATCGTAATAGCGATCGAATTAATACTATGAATCGTAGCAGCACTTCGTGATTGTGTGTGTTGTTGGACTGTTTAGACGATATCTCAGCCTACAGAGAGAGTTTTCTCGTCGTTCAAATGCCAAAATCTAAGTCCCAAAGCCCTCTATTTATAGCTGGAAAATCGTCCCCTTCGCGTGTCGCGACAGGGAAACCTAGCTCTGTCGCGTGGCGCGACGGGTTACTTTTTAGCATAGGGTTGCCATGTGTCCCGATAGCCTAGCTGAGTCGACAGCTTCTTAAAATTCTATGTTGACAACGAATAATTAGGATAATCGTCAGGTAAGGAAATACCCCCCCCCCCCCATGAGTTTTAGGGGTCCTGATCCTAATTCTAATTGTTCTGAAACTTTCAGGGTTTGTGCAGAATCACCTGGGGATCTTAATTATAGTTTCCTTAATAGATAATTAACATCCTAAGTATTGATTTTAGTGAGAGTTGTTACATTCTTCTTCTTCAGCAAATTGCTGAATAAGAGTATCAAGACTAATGGACTTTGGATCAACAGCAATGTTTCCTATGGGATCAAGATAACATTCTCTATCAGCATCCCATCTCTTTGCCCTTTTAGCTTCATTGAATGTAGAAGACATTATGATCATCCTGTTTTGAGCTTTCATCTTTCTGTTAACGAATTTCTCTTCTTCTGTTCTGTTGTCTTTGAATGGAACAGGCTTTGCCACAAACGCATATCCTACTGCATCCTCCTCTGGTAACAATTCGCTCCAGTCAAAACCTTCGTCATCATGAATAACAGCAAGAGCTCTGGATTTTTCTTTGGGGGTATCTTCAAGCTGCTTCATTCTGGGCGGTTCTGATTTGTTCTGATGATAGATTGCTCAATTAGCAGTATCATCAGCTGGTGCGTTCCGACATTCTCGTTTGAAATGTCCTTTTTGTTTACACCGGAAACACGTGACTTTTGATTTGTCAAAGCCAAGGTTTGTGGACGGCCCTCCGATAGAATCTCTACCAGTAATCTCAATGAACCGTTGTGCTCGTCGGACTGCACTAGCCATACACCACCTGATGTCGATCAACTCCATCTCTTCATGATCGATCTTATCGTAGTCCTCCTTGGTGAGGTTAGTGTTTCCAATCTTGCCTGCCACAAGGCTCTCATATGACTCTAGCACAGAAGCTAAGAACACCATCTGTTGCTTTGCGGATTCTTCACTGGAATTTTGAGCATTCTTTAAATCCACAACAATGTTACGTTGAAACAAGTTCCTTGAGGCTGATTGGCTTGAAGTTGATGAAGAACCACTATGAAAACCACTGCTTGAACTCTCTTTTCTTGATGTGTTAGAATTTTTAGCAGAGAAAGTTGTCTTAGGAGACACATTCTTGGGAATCATACTTTTTGGATAGTACAGCTCCACATTCTGTTAATAAGAGGAATGATTGACTTTATTTGATTTCTTGATCTCTAGCTCATGACTCTCCAGTCTTTCAATCAACAGATCAACCGTCAAATCCTCCGACTTTATCGTATTCTTCAACATCAAAGCAAAGTATTGCCAATCCATCTCATCCGGCAGCGAGTCAAACAATTTGTCAACTAATTCTTCTCGAGAATATACAACCTTGTGTCTTGCCAGCTCCAACTTCAAGTGGCCGAATCTTTCAATCATCTTAGAAACAGATTCGTTTTTCAAACAGCCAAATAAATCAAACTCTTTTCTTAACAGTTTCTTTTTTGTTTTTTACTATCTCAGCACTACCCACACATTTCACTCTTAATTTTTCCCAAAGATCTTGAGCATTTTTGTACTCAATCAAAGATATTATGTCGTCTCTCACAGACTGATGAAGCAATGCAATGCACTTTTGTTCAGCAACAAAATTCTCTATATCTTCAGTTTCTGTCAAATTTTCACAATCTGGTCTTTCATTACTAAAACCATTCTTTAAACTTTTCCAGCTTGGGTATGCAAACGCTTTTAGCCATTCTTCAAATCTTTTGGCCCACCTATTGTACTCTTCAATCGCCATCAGTTTTGGAGGTTTGTTGTATGTACCATATGCACTCTCCACACTTAAAGCATCGGACAGAGTTTTCTTCGCATTTGGAGTGTTTTCATTTGTGTTGTTTGAAGTATCATCTCTAGTGTTTCCCGCGAAAGCAAACATGTCACTGAAAGGATTCATAAACTCATCCATCTTTCAAGTACCTGAAACAATCAAACACTTAGAAAAATTTTTGAAGTTTTAAGATTTTCAAACGAAATCAGTTTAAGCAGAATTGCTCAAACGAAATTACTTGCTTCAAACGAAATACTTACTCAAACGGAATTAAGTATTTCGAATGAGATTCTCAAACAGTATCTAATTCCGTGCGGAATTAGCCTAATTTCAAACGAAATTAAACCAATAGAAACGAAATTAGGTGCTTTGAAGCGGAATTATTAATTCCGTTTTAATGTTTTAAACGAAATTAAATCTCGTGTGAACTTGACTACAATTTTCAAACGAAATTAGAACCAAAGAGTAATTCCGTGCGGAATTGCAAAGCTGATTTCGAACGGAATTACTTAGGACGTCAGCATGTTCGAACAGTTTTTCAAGCGGAATTACAAGATTTTATCAAATTTTGTTCGAATTAAGGTCCAAATCTTTCACGGATTAGTTAAAACTTTGTTTCGCTTGATATATGTGAGTTTTATGCCATTTCAACCGATAAATCTTGTTCAAATCAGAAAAGAATGAGTAGAAGTGAGAGAATCCGATGAAATCAAGCTGAACTGGTATGAACTCCTCGTCCTGAGCTCTGGTACCACTTGTTGGATCGTCGTGTGACCCTAACGAATCAATTTGAAAAGTTCAACATCAAAATCAAAGGCGGAATCAATGAAATTGATGTAACACAACTTGTTTTCCTCTAATTATCTTCTTATTAACCGATTCTGAGCTTTTACAGATCCAAATGACAAACGGACAGCACCTCGGCTCTGAATCACACACACTAATTTTGTTTCAAATGACACAGGAATAACAGGTATTTATAGGCGGCTAATTCCGCTTGAAAGGTCCACGCGAGATTTAATTCCGTGCGGAATTAACTCAAGCGGAACAACGTTTCATGCGGAATTACCATTTCGTGCGGAATTATAATTCCAAGCGGAATTATAATTTCGTGCGGAATTACCTACATACTCAATTTCTTGTTTTGCGTGCCCTGATCTATCTAATACAATACAAGACTCTATAAAGACGAAGTTAAAGACATCAATGCATCAACAATATAGTTATTGTTATGATTGAGTGCAATGGTATTAAGAAAGTCACACCATAATCACGCTTCCGCAAAAGTCAGGGTGTGGCAGCTTGGTATCAGAGCTTCGATCGTAGCGAACTAGGATTCTTTCTCGAGTCTAGACTATGATCATTAGGGCTCTCACGAAAATGTTTTCACAACATATTTTCATTGCATACACGAAACGCCCAGATCCAGGAAACAAACATTTTTACAAAGAAAAGACACAAAACACATTTCAAGGAATTCTTTTATAGTTCAGTCTGAGAGACTGGGTAGTTCAGTCTGAGAGACTCGGTAGTTAGTCTGAGAGACTAGTTAGGACAGTCTGAGAGACTGGGGAGTTTAGTCTGAGAGACTAAGTAGTTCAATCTAAGAGACTGCGAGGCTTAGTCCGAGAGACTAGGTGGGTAGTCTAGGAAGACTAGGAATAATACGCGCTTACATTGTTATTGATTACATGCTTATTGATGATTGTTGATATATGTGCATATGTTGTGATTGTTTTGTTACAAACACTATGTCCTCATCTGAGAGTGGACTGTCAGATACTGCCGACCCCATGGCCATTGTTTCGGACTTTGAGATTGTCCCAGACCCTGAGATTTTTACCTCCGACAGTGAGAGTGACCCGGAGATAATGTCGGATGATGATGATGATTTCCAGCCTTTTGCATTACCTGACTTTAGCGATGATGTACCGCATGCTGATGGTTTACCCGACGAGGATCCCTTTGTTGTTCCTATTCCTGACCAGGACCATCTCATCCTCGGACATCCCGATGGCGAGCACATCGTGGTTTCGATCCTTGCCCCTTTGCCTCTTGCGGCCTTTCCTCTCGAGGATTTGCCTTTTGATGACTTGTTTGATGACGATGTCGATCGTTTCATTGATGGTCCCCTGATGATGCCCAGGGTGACGGAGTTCCAGCTGATGACGACCTTGTTGTTCCACTTCTTTCGAGTCTGTGTCAACCACCTCCTTGCATGCAGTGGGATTGCGACGTTACGCCCCTGATACTGATAACGACACAGCTATGTCGGCTGCACCGGTTGTGACACCTGTGTCACCACGACCATCAAACAAATACCAAACCAATGAAATATTGTATTTCATACTTGGGATTTGTATAAATATGTGTATCGTTTGCACATATTAATTTTTGTTCGATTTCGGGCTTTAAATCGCTTTCTGGAAGGTTATACGCGATCTGATGCGTAAATATAACCAGTTTAATGCAACAAACACTCCGGAACAGTGAAATAGGCTTAACATACCATAAATAACCCTTACATAACTTAGAAATATGTTTTGGATGGTTTGGTATGCCGAAATCAAGTTTATTCGCTTACATGGACTAAATTCGACAAACTACGAAAGTATGTCAATTTGTACTTTAACAGACCCTCTGGAACTTGATCATAAGTTAAACACACTCTAAATATCCTTTATATATCTTAGAAATAGGCTCTGAGGTGTTCGGTGTGCTAAAATAAACTTTATGCTCATTCAGGGACTAAAAGCGTCAAAAAGTGCATAAGTTTGCATTTTCGCGCATATTTTACGTTCTGAATACTTCCGGACTTCCAAAAATTTATGTAAGCATTAAAATATTATGTTTTAGTGTTTGGCTTGACAAAAATCCATTCGTCGCGCAATTTGGATCGTTTTTCGCGTTTATGCGCATTCCGTCGTAATTAACCGAACAACGCAACCGTACGACCAAACAACCGACATCCAAGATATTTTTGAGCACATTTTAAGTTCCCTATATTTTAACTTCATTTTAGAGCTTTGAAATGGGGTTAACGGGGCTTAAACATGTCAAAAATGCATCAAATACCAAGTTTTGGGGCTGCAGGGACCAAAACTGCCAATTTTGAAAGTTGCTGACCTGCAAGGTCCTTACGGTCTGTATGGACCTTTGCTTACGGTCCGTAAGCATGTCCCAGATCAGCAGAATTGGTTTCCAGCCTGTTCCAGCTGTTCCACACCTTTGCTAATGGTTTTTCATCAATCTATGGGCTATTTTTGATGGTTTTTAAGTGCCCATGGTATCCAAATACCATATGCCCACTTGTACGGCTTAGATCGAAGCTCAATCTTCGAGAAACGATCTTAACGGCTCATGAATTCCTATAAATACCCACCCTCATTCATTCCTCCAACTCACACTTGATCTGATTTTGGCTCTCTAAGTTGAAGTTTATGCTTCATACCTGAGAGTAAATCGGATCAAGAGCTTGCGGGGACCTTCTGTAAGTATTCTTTCGCGTTTTTCGTTCGTTTTAGCGTTTATGTCAAACTGTGTTTGACTTCCTGCTTTGAGCAGTTTATGGTCAACGCGAAGTTCGTTTGAACTTCATAACGTGAGCGTAATCACGATGGTTATAGTCCCTAGTGACTATACCTACTGATTTCCATGTTCTCTAGGCTCAGTGACGAGTCGTAGTTTCGGCCAAAATGCGTTTTCTCACGTATTTTGTAACCAAACTACTCTAGAGTATTAAAGCCGTTTGTTTTAATACCAAACCTGTTTTCTAACTTTACTAAACATGTTCTAGCATGTTTAGCTCGTCGCTTTTAGAATTATGCTTGTTTAGGGTCGTAAAGGTAAGCGATCTAATCAATCGCTTATACTTTCGAACCCGACCCATTTTGTCGATCATTAGGATCCGACCAAACGTTTTAGGTGACCATAGTTGTATAGGGAATAACCTTTCGAGGTTATACCTTATGGTCACGACGCTTAAGTAGTTGTATGATAAGTAGTTCTTATGCCTTGGGTAAATTTCCAAAATGCCCTTTTTACGCATAAATTCATTTTAAGCATATGTGACTTAATTTTTGACATCTAAACTGATTTAACAACAATATTAAACATGTTAAGGCATATCTTGCTTGTCATAGGACTAGTTAGGCGTTCCGAATGCGTTTACGCAAACGACGCGTTAAAGTGGCATAAGCTACCTAAACGGGTCGTAATGGGTCAAAAGCACTTAGGATAGGTTTCATTTTAGTACGTAGGCTTTGTTAAACCATATTACATAAGTTCCCATACTTATTTGGTTTACGAACCCTCGTACTACCCGATCCTCCGATGGGTCCGTTTATTAATGTAGATACCTATATTAGGTGCCGTTTGATTCCATGATCTTCTAGCTTGCTTGGTGGTTATCCAAGGACTTCTAAGCAATCTCAAGTGAGTACATAGACCCCTCTTTTACTGTTTTCCAAACATTTTGGGGTGAAACACATGTGCCTACTTGTTACTTTCATGATTTCATGCTTTTATATCATATACTTGCTATGTTCACTAGTACACTATTAGTACATGATTTTATTATGATTTTGCTATGTATGCCCATTGTGTGCATACTTAGTACATCGTTTTACATGACATTCCATGCTATGTATGTTCATCATACTTAGTACATTTTACATCACATGCTATGTATGCCCATTGTGTGCATACTTGGTACATCGTTTTACAAGACATTTTATGCTTGGTATCATGCTATGTATGTCCATCTGTCGCACACTTAGTACATTGTTTGTGCATTCTTACCTATGGTTCGGTTGTTACATATTTCACTTGCCATACATGACATTATGTTTACACATTACTTGATTAACATTTGACAACGGTTTAGACGTGGGCAATTTACATTGATGGTTTATGTGGGTAAGTGATTTGAGTAACGAGACGTGTGTAATATGATACAAGCATGGTGGATACGCCGCTGGTACTTCCTATATATAAGTGCTTGTATTATATTACATGGCGTAGCGTTATTTAAATCATTCATTTGGATTTATACATTGCTACACAAATAACATATTTTTCACAAGACATTGTTTTACAAAACAGTTTGTTTTATACAAACTCATTTTTCACTTGGTTATTCAATTAACCTTACATCATTCTTTTAACTATACATATCTATCATCGATTTTCAAACATTTTATAAAAGCAAACACTTAAACTGGATTCATGACAAGTTTTTGGTTAAACATTTTCTTAAACCTAAGTCATGAATCCTGTTTTTTATAAAACCTATGTACTCGCCGGCATTTTTATGCTGATGTATTTTCACATGTGTTTCAGGTGCTATAGTTGATGACTATTGATGATGATATTGATGCATGCTCACATAGGATTGGACGAGGCCTTAGTGACATTAAAAGATGCAAGACTAAATAATTTTTGTTATGTTTCTTTATTGTTAAGACATTGTAACTCATTTAATTCAATAAAACGAAATTTGTTTAATCTATGGTTGTGAAACAATGATTCTGTTACAACACTCCCCGACGTTTCCGCCACGTTTTGTTGTTTTACGTGGTCGGGGTGTGACAGAAAAGTTGGTATCAGAGCCAATGGTTATAGAGAATTAGGTTATTAGTAATGCTTTGACCTAGACTATAACCTTCCTAGGACCCTAACGCGAGTTTACATGCATTTAGTCATAAAACAATACCGTCACTTATCCTTAGGTGACAACCACAACAAGAACATAAATTTGATCTGCTTTGAAAACTAATCATCTGTTCTAGGATGATTGATTACTAGGTTTTGAACCCTTAGTTATAGGTTTCGAACCCTTTAAGTTTTCAAAATTCCGTCAAAGTTTGGGTCTAAATAATGTGAACACGTGCAAACTGGAAGGGTGGGTGCCTGTACCCTGAGTTTTCTGTCTAAGGCTAGAGTGTCCGTACAAATCCGCAGTATCGGACCAGTCACTCTTACCTGGGAACTCTTGGGGTGAGTGTCCACTTATAGGCGAGCATGTCTTCGCGATACATTTTGGGGACCTATTTACTTTGATTCAGCCTTTGTGTGTTGTTTGTTTGCTTCGTGGTTCAAACAAATGACCATCACCCATGCTTTTGGTCGGTAATTTCCTATTCTTACCCAATGCCATTTCACTTGTTTCTCTCTCTTGTTTCCCTTTTAGAATGCCTCCACGACGCGACAATCAGATACCTAATGAAGAACTGGCAACTATCATTACGCAGCAAATGACTGCTGCAATCCCGAACATCGTTGCTCAATGCAACCAAGCTCTCAACAACAATAATGTCCCTTGCAACTTCAAGACGTTCAACTCAGCTAAGCCATCAAAGTTTTCTGGGTCTCAAGGAGCGACTGCACTTCTGCAATGGTTCGAGAGTCTAGAGAGCACCTTCAGGCATGTTCAATGCCCAAATGAGCGAAAGGTAGATTTCGCATCTAGTGTCTTTGAAAAGCGGGCTCTAACATGGTGGAATGGTGTAATGAGAGATAGGGGTGCCGATGTGGCACTAGCTCAAACATGGGAAGAGCTTCGAGCTCTGATGATGAAGGAATTATGTCCTCGTCATGAGATCAGGGCCCTAGAAAGGGAATTCGACGATCTTAAGCAAGACAGCGGTGAACATCGAGCCTACACCGATCGATATGAGGAGCTGAGTCTGTTGTGTCCTTCCATGGTTATGCCTTTGGATAAGGCGATCGAAAAATACATTGATGGCCTCCCTGACTCAGTTCAGGACATTGTTACTGGTAGTAACCCCACTACAGTTAGGCAGGCCATTGAGCTATCTGCAACTTTGACTGAATCTCATATCAGGAAACGTAAGCTTTTCCGAAAGGGTGACAAGAAACCGGTCGAGGAATCGAAACCAATCGAGGAATCAAAGACCATGGATGAACAGACTGGATCCCGTAAGAAGTCAAAGAAGCGAAAGGCTTCTCAGAACTTCGCCATGGTTACTCACAATGATCAAGCCGTCCCCAACCAACCAGCTCACCCCCCTGCTAGGAAGCCATACAATGGAAATTCACCCTTGTGCCACCAATGTAACCTTCATCATCATGCTAGGGTGAAGTGCCGCGAATGCCAAATTTGTGGACTTAAAGGTCACACAACAAAGGCTTGCCGAGCTGCAGTTGCACCAAATCAAGCTGACAACAATCCTGCTCAAGCTCGCTTTCCACCAGGTTCTTGCTACAATTGTGGCGAGATGGGTCATTTCCGAAGAAATTGCCCAAAGCTTGCTAATGCTAATCCAGCACAGTGATGAGCATCTGACCGACTAAAAGACAACACCCTTTAGAAATAATCATGTCTTGTGTATTATTTTCTTTTGTTGTCAAGGTCCATGAAACAGTTGTTATCATTGTTTATAAATAAATCTTTTATTTACATTGCAATGTATTTATGAGGTTGTATGTATAAAGAACATATCCCTTACAATACCGACAATCAAGGAATCGTATTCCTTGAAAAGCAAACTACCACCCAAAATTTTTTTCCATCTTATGATATCTTGCGTTTCCATGAAGTTCCTAAGTACTCGTTTCTTCTAAGAAAAACGAAGTACAAGGCGCAAGTTACAACACTGGACAAATACCAAAGTACCACTATAAATCCTTAATAGGGTACCTAAGAGTATTTCCATAAATCCAAAAATTTATGTGTTCCTTAATTCGAATATTACGTTTCTTTGGAAACAAAAATCGAAATTTTTGGAAGATCTTCCTATCTTTTCAGATAGATTCCAGAGGACATTGAAGTCCATCTACTGGTTTCCATATCCATTTTCAATCAATAACAAGTTAATAACAAATTAATAACCAAGTTAAACAACTATGTGATTATGTGCTTATGTGTTCCCTTTTATGTTTTTGTGATCCAATTTTTGTTATCCAAATCCTCGTAGAATCTTCCATATCTTCGTATAAGGGAGTCATAGTAGGATATCCAAAGGTACTATATTAAATCCTCAATGGGCTTTTACGTGATAGTAAGGACCCTTGAATTATATTGTACTATTCCATAATTAAACCCCTTGAGTGGTCTAGTTAAACAGATTGATCCAAAAATCTAGTTAGGAATATCATGTGATGATATAGCTGAAAGGACTCCATAGGTGGTCTAATTAAAGAGATCATTTATTGATCTAATTAAAAGAACCCTATGGTAGTCTAGTCACCCTCATCACAAGTATGATATTCTTCCCCAAAACATTACAAAACAAACTGTGCGGACTGTGCAAGGAATTACGTAATTATGGATGCATACATAATTATGGAATTTAGTGCACAGAAACCACAGCAAGTTTTGTCGTGTATCTAGAATTAACCCTGTTCATTTTCGTATCTGAAGAAATTGTGGAAAATGACTCATTCCGTTCGTTTTCGTTTCTGAAGAAATTGTGGAAAATGACTCATTCCGTTCATTTTCATTTCTGAAGAAATTGTTGAAAATGACTCATTCCGTTCATTTTCGTTTCTGAAGAAATTGTGGAAAATGACTCATTCCGTTCATTTTCGTTTCTGAAGAAATTGTGGAAAATGACTCATTCCGTTCATTTTCGTATCTGAAGAAATTGTGGAAAATGACTCATTCCGTTCATTTTCGTTTCTGAAGAAATTGTGGAAAATGACTCATTCCGTTCATTTTCGTTTCTGAATAAATTATGGAAAATGACTCATTCCGTTCATTTTCGTTTCTGAAGAAATTAAGGAAAATGACTCATTCCGTGCATTTTCGTTTCTAAAAGATACCCATTAAGGAAAATGACTCATTCCGTGCATTTTCATTTCTAAAGGATACCCATTAAGGAAAATGACCCATTCCGTGCATTTTCGTTTCCAAAGGATACCCATTAAGGAAAATGACTCATTCCGTGCATTTTCGTTTCTAAAGGATACCCATTAAGGAAAATGACTCATTCCGTGCATTTTTGTTTCTAAAGGATACCCATTAAGGAAAATGACTCATTCCGTGCATTTTCGTTTCTAAAGGATACCCTTTAAGGAAAATGACTCATTCCGTGCATTTTCGTTTCTAAAGGATACCCATTAAGGAAAATGACTCATTCCGTGCATTTTCGTTTCTAAAGGATACCCACTAAGGAAAATGACTCATTCTGTGCATTTTCGTTTCTGAAAATTTTCCATTGAAGGGAAATGAATATCCCTGATTTTTCCTTCATTTCCATTTCTGAAGAGTCTCCGTTAAGGAAATGACAGGATATTGCCTTGCATATCTTTGGTGGCTATTTGACACAAAGTCACAAAATAGACTCCTATGAATAAATTTCGGGTCGAAATTTCCTAAAGTAGGGGAGACTGTGACACCTGTGTCACCACGACCATCAAACAAATACCAAACCAATGAAATATTGTATTTCATACTTGGGATTTGTATAAATATGTGTATCGTTTGCACATATTAATTCTTGTTCGATTTCAGGCTTTAAATCGCTTTCTGGAAGGTTATACGCGATCTGAAGCGTAAATATAACCAGTTTAATGCAACAAACACTCCGGAACAGTGAAATTGGCTTAACATACCTTAAATAACCCTTACATAACTTAGAAATAAGTTTTGGATGGTTTGGTATGCCGAAATCAAGTTTATTCGCTTACAAGAACTAAATTCGACAAACTGCGAAAGTATGTCAATTTGTACTGTAACAGACCCTCCGGAACTTGATCATACGTTAAACACACTCTAAATATCCTTTACATAGCTTAGAAATAGGCTTTGAGGTGTTCGGTGTGCTAAAATAAACTTTATGCTCATTCAGGGACTAAAAGCGTCAAAAAGTGCATAAGTTTGCATTTTCGCGCATATTTTACGTTCTAAATACTTCCAGACTTCCAAAAATTTATGTAAGCATTAAAATATTATGTTTTAGTGTTTGGTTTGACAAAAATCCTTTCGTCGCGCAATTTGGATCGTTTTTCGCGTTTATGCGCATTCCGTCGTAATTAACCGAACAACGCAACCGTACGACCAAACGAACCGACATCTAAGATATTTTTGAGCACATTTTAAGTTCCCTATACTTTTACTTCATTTTAGAGCTTTGAAATGGGGTTAACAGGGCTTAAACGTGTCAAAAATGCATCAAATACCAAGTTTTGGGGCTGCAGGGACCAAAACTGCCAATTTTGAAAGTTGCTGACCTGCAAGGTCCTTACGGTCCGTATGGACCTTTGCTTACGGTCCGTAAGCTTGTCCCAGATCAACAGAATTGGTTTCCAGCTTGTTCCAGCTGTTCCACACCTTTGCTAATGGTTTTTCATCAATCTATGGGCTATTTTTGATGGTTTTTAAGTGCCCATGGTATCCAAATACCATGTGCCCACTTGTACGGCTTAGATCGAAGCTCAATCTTCGAGAAACGATCTTAACGGCTCTTCAATTCCTATAAATACCCACCCTCATTCATTCCTCCAACTCACACTTGATCTGATTTTGGCTCTCTAAGTTGAAGTTTATGCTTCATACCTGAGAGTAAATCAGATCAAGAGCTTGCGGGGACCTTCTGTAAGTATTCTTTCGCGTTTTTCGTTCGTTTTAGCGTTTAAGTCAAACTGTGTTTGACTTCCTGCTTTGACCAGTTTATGGTCAATGCGAAGTTCGTTTGAACTTCATAACGTGAGCGTAATCACGATGGTTATAGTCCCTAGTGACTATACCTACTGATTTCCACGTTCTCTAGGCTCAGTGACGAGTCGTAGTTTCGGCCAAAATGCGTTTTCTCACGTATTTTGTAACCAAACTACTCTAGAGTATTAAAGCCGTTTGTTTTAATACCAAACCTGTTTTCTAACTTTACTAAACATGTTCTAGCATGTTTAGCTCGTCGCTTTTAGAATTATGCTTGTTTAGGGTCGTAAAGGTAAGTGATCTAATCAATCGCTTATACTTTCGAACCCGACCCATTTTGTCGATCATTAGGATCCGACCAAACGTTTTAGCTGACCAGAGTTGTATAGGGAATAACCTTCTGAGGTTATACCTTATGGTCACGACGTTTAAGTAGTTGTATGATAAGTAGTTCTTATGCCTTGGGTAAATTTCCAAAATGCCCTTTTTACGCATAAATTCATTTTAAGCATATGTAACTTAATTTTTGACATCTAAACTGATTTAACAACAATATTAAACATGTTAAGGCATATCTTGCTTGTCATAGGACTAGTTAGGCGTTCCGAATGCGTTTTACGCAAACGACGCGTTAAAGTGGCATAAGCTACCTAAACGGGTCGTAATGGGTCAAAGGCACTTAGGATAGGTTTCGTTTTAGTACGTAGGCTTTGTTAAACCATATTACATAAGTTCCCATACTTATTTGGTTTACAAACCCTCGTACTACCCGATCCTCCGATGGGTCCGTTTATTAATGTAGATACCTATATTAGGTGCCGTTTGATTCCATGATCTTCTAGCTTGCTTGGTGGTAATCCTAGGACTTCCAAGCAATCTCAAGTGAGTACATAGACCCCTCTTTTACTGTTTTCCAAACATTTTGGGGTGAAACACATGTGCCTACTTGTTACTTTCATGATTTCATGCTTTTATATCATATACTTGCTATGTTCACTAGTACACTATTAGTACATGATTTTATTATGATTTTGCTATGTATGCCCATTGTGTGCATACTTAGTACATCGTTTTACATGACATTCCATGCTATGTATGTTCATCATACTTAGTACATTTTACATCACATGCTATGTATGCCCATTGTGTGCATACTTGGTACATCGTTTTACAAGACATTTTATGCTTGGTATCATGCTATGTATGTCCATCTGTCGCACACTTAGTACATTGTTTGTGCATTCTTACCTATGGTTCGGTTGTTACATATTTCACTTGCCATACATGACATTATGTTTACACATTACTTGATTAACATTTGACAACGGTTTAGACGTGGGCAATTTACATTGATGGTTTATGTGGGTAAGTGATTTGAGTAACGAGACGTGTGTAATATGATACAAGCATGGTGGATACGCCGCTGGTACTTCCTATATATAAGTGCTTGTATTATATTACATGGCGTAGCGTTATTTAAATCATTCATTTGGATTTATACATTGTTACACAAATAACATATTTTTCACAAGACATTGTTTTACAAAACAGTTTGTTTTATACAAACTCATTTTTCACTTGGTTATTCAATTAACCTTACATCATTCTTTTAACTATACATATCTATCATCGATTTTCAAACATTTTATAAAAGCAAACACTTAAACTGGATTCATGACAAGTTTTTGGTTAAACATTTTCTTAAACCTAAGTCATGAATCCTGTTTTTTATAAAACCTATGTACTCACCGGCATTTTTATGCTGATGTATTTTTACATGTGTTTCAGGTGCTATAGTTGATGACTATAGTTGATGACTATTGATGATGATATTGTAACTCATTTAATTCAATAAAACGAAATTTGTTTAATCCATGGTTGTGAAACAATGATTCTGTTACAACACTCCCCGACGTTTCCGCCACGTTTTGTTGTTTTACGTGGTCGGGGTGTGACACCGGTTCCCCCACATGACGTTGAGCCTGGACATGAGATTGACATTGTTCCCGACGATCAGCCTGTTGATGCACCCGCTGATCCTGAGTAGATGCCAGCTCCTGAGCCTCTGCCTGATCATGATCATGTACCATTTGGCATACATGTTGTTGCACCACTTATACCAGACCCGATTCCTGCACCTGCTGACCCTGCTGCTTTTGCCGATCAGATAGATCCCCGATACGCCTTCACCAGCAATGGATGGATAGATGATGATGATGATATGCTCCCTTTTGTTGAGCCTGTTACTCCCCCACACATACCTGCACCTGTTGAGGTTGCCCCTTTTCACCCGATTGTGTCCGATGTTCACCGCACTGACCTGCCTATCACGTTCTTGCAGGGCATCTCTCCACCCCGTCCGTGGGAAGACCCCTCTAGCCAGCAGCCTGGCCATGTTCCACACGTGTCAGCAGCTTTTCCTCACATGCCTCAGTATACACCTACTACTCATTTAACTTCTTCACTGCCAGGCGAGCCACTCATATGGTTTCCGCCGAACACCATGCCCGTTTCTGATCCCTACCATCCTTCACACTACACTGGTTACACGAGGGATGAGTTACTCCTGTCGTTACAGCTTCAGCAGGAGATCCTATGTCGTAGAGTTATTTAGCTAGAGAGGATTCCACGTCCTCTACCTTGTTCATGTCAGTCACCTTTTGCGACTCCACCTGCTCCTCTTTTGCCTTATCCAGATTTTGATGTTCGATTTCTCACCATGGAGCAGCAGATCAGTTATCTGTTGCGTCACGTTTATGACCTTGAGGAGGAGCTCACGCATGTGCGCAGCTTGCTTCCTGTTCCTCCACCTCCTCCTCCACCGCCATCAGCATAGCCGGTTTTTGGTTTTATGTAGGTAGCTTACGTTTGATGAGAGCACCGTTATTGAGCCTAGCTTGCGAAGCCTTTTGGAAACCACAATTTGACAGTATGACCTCTGTAGATTGGTAGACTTATTGGACAAGTGTAGTGTGACCCTGTATTCCCTTTTGATATAATGCACTTTGTAAAACATGTAACAATATTTGGTGATCGATGATTAATGAAAGCTCAATCGTCATGTTCTCATTAAGCACGTTGTTGACATACATGTTTGTGATATGATACTACATGCATGCTTGTTACGTTCTCATTAAATATGCTCCCATTTACTTGTCCATGTTATCACTGTGTTGTGGCTTGATTGTTTGATATGATGGTTAGTTATGTGTGTGTACATACGACCCCTAGACAACTATATACATTCCCTGAACAAACGAGACCTAACTAATCTAAACTTCTTCTTAGAAGATGTCTCATCAAGAGATCATTCGACTGAACGAGGAAGAATGGCAAGCACACGCCTCACGGGTCATAGCTCGGTACGAGGTTCTTCGCTACAAACGCAGCGAAAGTACCTCAAGGAATAACCCACCTAACGGTAATGTTTAAGTCATCCAAGACACATTACAACATGTTTGGAAAATCCCTAGTGTGCTTTGCTAATACTTACTATGATGATGATTGCTTGGGTACAGGTTGTACCTACAAACAGGTTTTAGACTGCAAGCCCCTAAACTTTGGCAGCACTGGAGGTGCCATAGCTTTTGTAAAATGGGTCGAGAATGTGGATGCTGTTGTACGAATCAGCGGTTGTACGCTAGAGCAACAAGTCCCATACGTTTCTGGATTGCTTCAAGATGAGGCTCTGATATGGTGGAACCTTTGGGTTCAAATAATGGGCGATACTGCAGCATATGCGTTTACATGGGATGAGCTGAACGGAATAATGCGTAGGGAGTATTGTTCTCAGATGGAGACCTAGAAGCTGGAAAGTGAATTCCGGAGCCTGATGATGGAAGGTCCAAGGGTGGTGGAGTACGTGCAGAGACTTCATGATTTGTCGTGAGTTGTTCCATACCTGGTGGAACCAGAATTGAAAAGGATGGGGAAATTCATTTGGGGACTGGCACCTCAAGCCTTGAGCTTGTTGACGGCATCAACCCCGCCAACTACTATTGATGCGAATATCTTGAGTTTGGCGCTCGCTAAGTAAGCACTTAGACTGGAAAAACTTGCAACCCCTAACAAGAAGAAATAGACTCATGTGGAGCCATCGGGAGATAATAAGAGGAAGTTCGCAAAGTTCAAGAAGAGCACTCGAGCAAATAAAAAGATCAGGACCAAAAAGGGGAAAAAGCACATGGGTATCCCACCTAAGTGCAACAACTCTCTACGTTATCATAACAGGCGATGCAGGTATGGGAAATGTGGAACTTGTGGAAAGGTTGGTCACCCTATGGAGACATGTTGGTACGGTATCGGACATAGGAATGAAGGTCAAGATGGCAGCGGAAATCGCGGAGAAAATAGCAACAATGGTTACCAGGACGGAAACAGTAATAATCAAGAACAAGGTCAAGGTTGTGGTAGCGTAGGGCATTTCCAGAGAGTTTACTTGGGGACTAAGCCGAGATGTGATGAGTGCAAGTTTCACCATGAAGGTCGATGCCAGAAGCCTTGGTGCGATAGGTGCGGAAGGGAAGGACACAACAAGTACGCCTGCCGAACGAAGTATCCCAGACAAGAAGGAAATAATAACGATAACCAAGACGAAAACAATGATGGTAGAACTCCAGGTTGCTTCAAATGGTGAGACATGGGGCACTTTAGGAAGGAATGCCTAAAGGATGACCAGGATCGTGGAAGGGTGTGCAACATCGGAGCTCTTGAAGCATGCCAGGATCTAGATGTGGTTGCTGGTACGTTCTCTATCAACCAAAATTTTGCACCTATGTTGTTTGAGACCAATGCCGACCATAGCTTCGTATCTCTAGAGTTTAAGAATATACTTGGTTTAGTAGCAGTAAGTTAGATATCTCGTATTCAATAGAACTGACTAATGAGAAGCTAGTGGGATGCCAACGAAGTAATTAAAGGGCGCGTGATAGAACTTAGAGAGCGTGAGTTCTCGACAGATCTTCTGCCAGTTGGGTTGAGAAGCTTCGGCGTTGTTGTTGGGATGGAATGGTTGTCGAATAATTATGCTGAAATTATTCGCCATGAAAAGATTATCCGCATCCCGATGGCAAGTGAAGAGACGATCGTGATTCCTGGAAGAGAAGCAGGGTATGCTACTACGAGTTACTGGCTATTTGAAGCCACAGAAGTTTTTGCGTAAAGGATGTGTCGCCTTCATAGCTCATGTCGTGGGCAAAGAAACCAATGAACTGAAGCCGGAAGATGTCCCTGTGGTAAGGGAATATCACAAAGTCTTCCCCGAAGACTTGCCAGGAGTTACCCCTCAGCGACAAGTCGAATTCCACATCGCTTTAGTTCCAGGCACCACGCCTGTAGTTAAGACTCCTTATCGACTTACACTTCCAGAGATGCAAGGATTGTCATCGCAGCTTCAGGAGTTGCTAGAGAAGGAAGCTAACAGACCAAGTTTCTTGTTTTGGGAAACTCCAGTTTTGCTCGTCAAAAAGAAGGACGATAGTTTTCGTACGTGCATCAACTACCAGGAGCGTAGGTCGAAACTTGTTAAGGGTTATCACTTAGGAACTATACCTATTAACTTTGGAAAACACCATTAATTTGCCAAATATGTCATCTCAGTTAACCAAATAGATAGAGTACTCAAATTTTTTTTATGGAGATTTCCCACTTTTGCTTCTAGCAAGTAAATTTTTACATCTCTACTCCTCTTAATGGTAGTTGCATCACAAGGATTTTCTTTATTTTAGCAAACACTCCATTGTCTCGATACTTGATCATCTTTTTCGTTTTAGCGAATACTCATTGTATCAATTCTTAGAAATTCATATGTTACGCGTGCACCGTTTGTCATGCATGTGGTTTCGTTTCGAAGGAGCACTTCATCAAAGTTCCAAATATCATTTCGTTAAATCTAATTATTGAACAGTGATTCTAATGACCTACCTTATTGTAATTGTTGACTCCTTTGCTATCAAGTCAACACACTTTCTTGAAGTTTCACTTCATAAATAGTTATCATTGTAACTATGCCGAAATTCCTTTTTCGATATATACGATTATTGTCGGATTGCGCTGAAACCAAGTTCAATTACCTGAACTTATCCATTTCGCATATTCAATTCAAAATACCATATGATTTATTGACGGCATCATATTTAAGTTTATTCTTACTATGACATCTGTGCTCTGTAATCATCGTATAATATAAAACAATTTTGATTATCAATAAAACAATGTGCTTTGGTGTTATTATATTTGTTATTGTGTGTGATGATTTTACAATATGATTCGATTCCGATTTCAAGCTTTAAATCACTTGCTGGAAGTTTATACGCAAACTGGTGCGTAAACGCAATCAGTTTAACACGACGTACACTCCAGAGCTGTGACGTAAGCCAAACATACCCTAAATATCCTTTACATAACTTAGAAATAAGTTTCGAAGGACTCGGTATGGCAAAAACATGTTTATTCGAACTTAAGAACTAATTACGATAAAACTGCGAAACGAACGTTAGTGACCGCCCGGATAATATTTAAATCCCAAAAATATTCTGTCATGATTAAAATTTTATTTTTAATTAGGTTCGTGTTGAAAAATAAATTAAAAAGGTAAAAAACGTTATTTTTCAAGTTTAAGCGCGTACCGAGTGTTTCTCCGCAACACAGTGCTTCTACTGCAAAATGCAGACAACACAGCCAGTCACGGCAACTGAAATTTATTTCAGTAATATTTTGGCGAGTTTATTTTTATAGAATAATAAAAATAATTTAGAACGCCATAAACCGGGATTTAAACGCTAGATAAAATATCCGGTATCCAGTTAAATACCTGTTTTATCTATTTTTCCAACAAAAAAATTACACATGGACCCCCTCCCCCTTCAAATTTTCGGTTACAATATGTGTGGCCCCACCATATATTTTGCTAGATTATGGCAATATTCCATTTGAACTTGATTGGCCAAGTGTTGGTGCATGCATCTTTCCATATCTTGCAAATATCATTATATATCTGATGGAGAGGGTGAAACCCGAGTTTTAGAGTGATTAATTATCATGTTTTATGTGTATTTGATGTGTCTATTTTCTTGGAATGAAGTAACTATGAGATTTTGGTGATTTGTAGGTAAAACACGTAAATCTGTGCATTTACGATGGTTAAAGATGAAGTTGTGAGCTTTGGATGGGATATTGCAGCTCGAGGATGAATATTGAAGTTTGTTCGGGTGATATGAAGGCTCACGAGTGAAAGGAGTATGAAAGAACAAAGTATAGGGGCCGTTTGGTAATTAATTGGAAGTTAATAATAGTTGAAATATTGAAGACATACGTGATATTGAAGTTTGAGGGGTCTCCAGGTCATTAAACGGAAGTTATATGATGGGTATATGTTAAGAAGATGATGGGAGTTTAGTTGGGGGACCAATCTTGCCATTCTATGAAAGTTGCACAATTGTTGGAGAAAAGTTATGCAATTCACGTTCTTACCCATCACGGTTCAGGAGTATATAGTTATTAAACCAACAGCAAGTCTATACCATGACCCCCACTTCAGACTGTAACTCCCTGTTCAGAATCCATGTTAGTGCAGCAAAGGTAAACTGTGACCCACGGTTCTGAACTGTGGGTGAAGCTGGGCAATAGGGGAGCGCGAATTGGGCTTATTTTAGAGGGTTTTATATGATAAAAACCCTAGTTTTCTCATTGTCATTCATACACAATCGATCCTAGGCTTCAAGATACTCAAGATTCAAGGTTTCTTCCATCCAATTCCATCAAGATTCTTAATTCCATCACCGAATCAACCATGATTTCTTCATCAATTCAAGCTTTTGAAGATTCTTCGTGTGACACCCCAGGAAAACCAGTGAATGATACAACTTACCTAGCTTCCTCAGTGAGTGCATACCAAATTTCGGGATGAAATTTCTTTCTAGTTGGGGATAATGTGACAACTCGTACTTTAGACCTATCTTGTAACGTTACGTGAGCTACTCTAATTGAATAAATGCATGTTTATGTGATATGTGTGTATTAAATGTTAGTATAGTGAACGAGCCCAAACCGCACACCATAACCCGATCGCATAAGGCTCAACCGGTCGCACAAGCCCATTTGGGCCACACCTTGTAATCGGACACCATAGGGCAGCCGAGTTGGGCTCGGCCCACTCCCCTTATACGCAAACAAACACTCTCTAGGGACTTGTTTTCTCATTTGTTGCAAAACATAACACACACAAATTCACAAACCCTAGGAGCTCTCATTCTCTCTCTCGTCCCCTCTTGGAACCGGTGACAACTCCCTTGTTCACCCAAGACCTTTCTTGTTCACCCTCTAATCCGGTTAGTGTCTTATTAACGGCTTGTATTATATGTGATATTGTTAATAATCGGATTACATGATCGGTTAGGGTTGTGCTAGTAACTCGGTTGATATGTTGTATGATATGTGTATGCATGATAACCGGATTGAAGTTTGCTATCCTTGTTATTGTTCTTGTTGTAAATCGGATTGCATGATTAGAACCGAATGGATATGTATAATCGGCTGTATGCATATGATTGTGTTTAAGAAATCCGTTTGGAATGATTTAGGTTGCATGATAGTCTATGAATTTATTTATCACATGATCCGATCATATGTTCTATACAAGATTGATTAATTGTTCTTGAATTGATGATGATTATGAACATGCTTGAATATGGATTAATTGTTGATTTGATCTGTTTTCGAAACTGCCCAATGTGTTATCTGAAATCACGGAATTGATTGAGATTGAATTATGGAAATCAGGAAAGTTGTTACAATCGGATTGTCTCGACCAGGGTTGCGAGTCGAGATCTCCTAGTCTCGACTCGAGACCACAACACTCGCACACAAACAGCACAACTCGAGACCAACGTTTGCGAGTCCCGTTGTGACTCGAGATCATGTAGTCTCGACCGGACCATGACAACTCGAGACCGCCCTTGTTGCGACTCGAGACCCCGAAACCATGACAACTCGAGACCGACTAGTCTCGACTCAAGACCAGCTACACATGCACACTGTTGGACCCTTCACTGTTACGAGCCCAATTGATTGGGCCGGATACTTAGACTTGTTTATGTGCCTGCTATTGGACTGCTATGATATACTTGTGCATGCCATGATCATACTTGATACAATACGTGTAGAACATACGTGCTATATACGAACCTGGCTTGTATAATAACCATGATAGGACGTGGTTGACCACTTACTAGCTTACCTGTACTTTCTGTGTATCTGCCGAGCAACCCAAGGTGAGTTCACACAAGCCAAGGCATGGGGTTCCCAGGGTGGGAATGGGGATTTAATGATTTACTGTACATACATAGATGATAGAACCTACTGCTAGACTAGTAACACTTATTGAACGATCTTCGCACACCTGCCAAGGGTTGGCCGCGATATTATGACTGACTCCGCACACCTGCCTTTGGAAGGCCGCGAACTGTAATCTGCTAATCTTCGCACACCTGCCTGGTAGGCCGCGATACAAACAAACCTAGTCTAGAATACTCGGGAGGAACATCCCCTAATATCTTCGCACACCTGCCTGGGAGGCCGCGATACGAACTAAACGATACACGACTTAACAAACGAACAAAACGCTACGCATGCTATACTATTACTGAACTGTTAACTGTGAACTCGCTCAACTAGTTGTTGATTATCTGCTGCATGCCTTGCAGGACCTTAGGTACATTATGGAGCTTGCACAGGGAGGAGCAGGTCGTTGTGGGATACGGATCGTGAACGATATTTGAACTTATAACTTACTTTGGGTTTTCATTATTATGCTTCCGCTACTTAAATAATGTTTGGTTATGAACATCAGTCATGTCATGATGAAATACATTTTCTACTTTTACACTTAAATGCTATGTTTGATATGATTGATGGCTTGATCCTGGTCATGTCACGCCTCCAAGCGGTGGTACTCTGCGTGTGGGATTTTGGGGGTGTGACACTTCGTGCGAGATGAGCGGCTAAACTTTTTGTGGTTTCCTCCGGATGGAGGGTTTGTGTAATTAGGTACTTTTATGTGTTTTTAATCATTGTAACTTGGTGATCTAAGCATCCGATGCTTTTCACCATGGATTTAATTGACTGATTGTAACTGGTTGCATTTATTTAAACCTTGATTTCTAAGCATTCAGTTCCCGAGAGTTCTAGTAATTGGGATATATTTGACATGGGATTAGGGTTTGTAATTGTAATTGATAATCATTCGATAACCTCCCGTTATGTATTGACCGGAGTACTTAGTCGTTGGTTATCACAATTGGTTAATTAGGTTAAACATTTATGTCTATGTGAATGTTTTGATTAAACACATAATTGAAGCTAATTGCAAAACCTGAAATCTGGAGGAACCATCTTTTCTCCCATTGAATTAAATCACAATTTTTACTCGTTAATTTAGTTTTTTTTCACATAATCAAACAACCCAATTTCTCAATTCAGTAACTGTCACACCCCCCACAATCCACCCGCGGAGTACCACCGCTTGGAGGCGTGACATGACCAGGATCAAGCCATCAATCATATCAAACATAGTATTTAATAATAATAAAAGTAACTAAGGTAGTTCATCATGACATGATTGATGTTTCAAAACCAATTTTGTTTAAGTAGCGGAAGCATAGTAATGTAAACTCAAAATAGTTATAAGTTCAAATATCGTTCATGATCCGTATCCCACAACGACCCGCTCCTCCCTGTGCAAGCTCCAAAATGTACCTAAGGTCCTGCAAGGCATGCAGCAAATAGTCAACAACTAGTTGAGCGAGTTCACAGAAAGTAAGTTCGTAATAGTAATGCGTATAATCAACTGGTGGGGGCTTCCCATACAAGTATATACTACTGGTGAGGGATTCTCACGTTTATCCTTTATAATGGGGGCTTCCCATTATGGTACTTACTAGACTAGTGCAACCATGTGTTCTTCTTAAACCGAGAACAGGAATACATACTGGGTCACGTAGGCTTTACGTGACGTGCCCTTCCCCGAGGACAGTGGTACGCGTGGGGGCTACGTAGGCTTTACGCAGCGTATCCTTCCGACCCGGAAGACAGAAGAAGGTATTGGGTTACGTAGGCTTTACGTAACGTGTCCTCCCGACCCGGGAGACAAATGGCAATTACTGGGTTACGTAGGCTTTACGTAACGTGTCCTAACTATCCTGAGGACGATGGTCTATAGTCTAGTGAATGCGTAATTACGAGTAATTCTTTCCAACATATCCAACCCAATTCCCAACCCGGGAATCCCATGCCTTGGCTGTGTGAACTCACCTTGGTTTGCTCGGCAGATACACAAAGAGTACAGGTAGCAAGTAAATGGTCAACCACGTCCTATCACGGTTTTTGTACAAGTCAGGTTTTGACTTCACGTAATGCACATATAAAATATGCAAGTTAACATGTTTCGAGCACTTATAGAACATGGTAACACTTAGCAGTCAAGAGCATAACTTGTGCGTTCTAATCTTGGCCCAACATAACCCGGCCCAATTTATATACCACATATTAAACTTGTGCGATCCAATGTCTAAGCCCGGAAGACAATCAGCCCAAATAACATTCACCCAAATAGCATATCGGCCCAATAAAAGTCCAATGGTATACACGGCCCAAATACATAACGCATGACAGTCAATTGCATAAGTCCAAAATGTTTGGCCCAGAATGATTGGGCCCGTGACAGTGTAGGCCCAAAACAGTGTACGTGCATAACTGGTCTCGAGTCGCAACCGGCGATCTCGAGTCGCAACAGGGGGTTACGAGTCGCAACAGCTGGTTACAAGTCGCAACAGGTGGTCTCGGCTCGTCATGGACCGGTTACGAGTCGCAACAAGACTCGCAACCATGGTTTCGGCTCGTGCTGCTGGGTGTGAGGTTCCGAGTCGCAACGATCACCGGTCTCGACTCGCAACCGTGTGGTTAGTCAATGCAACAAACTTCCTGATTTCATGCAGAATTCTTTCAATCCGTTTCAAGGTTTCCAAACATAACCAATTCAATTAACATGAAATCAGTTACAAGACATGCTAAATCTCGATCAAACAAGACAACTTATTCAAAAATCCATATGAACCCTAATCAACATTCGTGAACACTAATCTATTCCATGCCATTTAATTGAACCAACTCTAGAACTTTACACATAACATACGGGTTCAATTCATATCACAGCCGATTGTTTATTTACCCGGTAATATCACAAGATCATCGTTTAAGCAAACAAGATAGCAAGAATATCAACCACGATCAAACATCACCAACTCGCATACACGACATAGCAATATCAATTCGGTTTTAGCTTAACATCATGCAATAATATATACAAGAACAACACATATTCAATCCTAGTCGGTTGATCTAAGCATGGAACATGTAAATCACAGTGTACATCACACAATCAAATACCAAACAAACACCAAAACACTAACCGGATGAAGATAGAGGATCGATCCGGTTCACGAGCTTCAAAGGGTGTGTGTGTGCCGTCGGGTTCCAAGCAACAAGAGAGAGAGCAAAAGTTGTCTAGGGTTTTGTGTGTTTTCTTGTGTTTAGTGACAAAATGAGAGAACAAAACCCCTTACGGGTGTTTTACTCGCTAAGGAGAAGTGGGCCGAACCCACTAATGGGTTGCCCATGTTCCGAGTACAAGAGGTGCGGCCCAATTTGGGCTTGTGCGGTCGGATGGTGTTGTGTGGTTCGGATAGGGCTTGATTAATACACCCATAAAAAAACACACATATTAAACATAGCACATATCAAATAATCATTCGCTTAGTAAGTCAAGTTCATATAGTCATAACATGTTCATAAACGTTACACAAAGATAGGTCTAAAGTTTGAGTTGTCACATTATCCCCAACTAATTGGAAATTTCGTCCCGAAATTTGGTATACACTCACTGAGGAAGCTAGGTAAGTTATAACATTCACTGGTTTTCCTGGGGTGTCACATCCTCCCCCCGTTGATCTGGAATTTCGTCCCGAAATTCCGAAGTAGTAGCTTCAGCCTCAGTAGTGGTTGCATTGGTTTCGAATAACTGGGGGTACTTTTCTGTCATCCTGTCTTCGCGTTCCCAGGTGTACTCTGGGCCACGTTTGGAGTTCCAACGTACTCGAACAAGAGGGATTCTCTTGTTTTTGAGGACCTTCACATCCCGGTCCGTGATTTCTACTGGTTCCTCGATGAACTGCAACCGCTCGTCGATAGTGAGTTCCTTAAAAGGAATGATGAGGGTTTCATCTGATAGGCACTTCATTAGGTTCGACACATGAAAGACATTGTGAACTGCCCCGAGTTCAGCTGGTAGGTTTAGCTTGTATGCTACTTTGCCAATCTTTTCTATGATTTCGAATGGTCCGACGTACCGTGGATTTAGTTTGCCCCGTTTGCCAAAACGTACCACACCCTTCCAGGGTGAGACTTTAAGTAAAACCCGGTCCCCGACCTGAAATTCCAATGGCTTTCTACGCTTGTCCGCGTAGGCTTTCTGACGGTCGCGTGCTGCCGCCATGCGTTGTCGTATCTGTGCCATCTTTTCTGTGGCGTCCACTACAATCTCTGGACCCGTGATCTGACTATCTCCCACCTCTGCCCAACAAAGAGGTGACCGGCATTTACGCCCGTACAATGCCTCGAATGGAGCGGCTTGAATGCTGGTGTGATAACTATTATTATACGAGAACTCCACCAAAGGGAGATGCTTTTCCCAGCCGTTGCCGAAATCGATGACGCATGCCCGAAGCATGTCTTCTAGAGTTTGGATCGTTCGCTCAGACTGCCCATCCGTCTGAGGATGATATGCTGTGCTCATGTCTAATCGTGAGCCGAAAGATTTGTGCATTGCTTGCCAAAGTTCTGACGTGAATCGTGCATCGCGATCCGAAATGATGGATGTGGGCACCCCGTGCCTCGAAACAACTTCTTTAAGATAAACGTCTGCTAGAGTGGAGAACTTATCTGTTTCTTTTATAGGTAGGAAGTGTGCAGACTTGGTGAGTCGATCCACGATCACCCATATGGTATCATTCCCACGCTGGGATCTAGGTAGGCCTGTAACGAAATCCATGGAAATTTCTTCCCATTTCCACTGAGGTATCTTAGGCTGTTGGAGTAGGCCCGCTGGTTTCTGGTATTCAACCTTGACTCTCGCACAGGTCAAGCATTTTCCAACGTACGTAGCAATGTGGGCCTTCATACTAGGCCACCAATAAGTAGTGCTGATGTCGTGGTACATTTTGTCCGACCCTGGATGTACCGAGTAGCGAGACTTGTGTGCTTCGTCCATCACAAGTTCGCGTAGTCTGCCATAAAGTGGGACCCAAATACGCCCCGTTACATAGTAAGCGCCGTCTGCCTTCTGTTCCAATCGTTGTCGTGAGCCGCGTAAGGCTTCAGCCTTGACGTTTTCGGGTTTCAATGCTTCTACCTAAGCATCTCGTATCTGTGCAGGAAGGCTAGACTGAATCGTAAGCTGTAGCGTTCGCACGCGCCGTGGTAGAGTGTCTTTCCGACTGAGGGCGCCGGCCACAACATTGGCCTTGCCTGGATGATACTTGATGGCGCATTCGTAGTCGTTCAGTAGTTCAACCCATCTCCGTTGACGCATGTTCAAATCCTTCAGCTTAAGGATATGCTCGAGACTCCTGTGATCGGTGTAAATCGTGCACCTGGTACCGTACAGGTAGTGCCGCCATATCTTAAGCGCGAAAACCACAGCTCCCAGCTCTAAATCGTGCGTCGTGTAGTTCCATTCATGAATTTTAAGTTGGCGTGAAGCGTAAGCAATAACCTTGTCGCGCTGCATTAACACACATCCAAGTCCCCGAATGGATGCATCACAATAAACTACGAAATCATCTGTGCCCTCTGGCAAAGAGAGGATAGGTGCACTGCAAAGTCTATCCTTTAGGTGCTGAAAAGCAGTTTCCTGGGGGTCTCCCCAACGGTAGGTGACACCCTTCTGTGTCAGTAGTGTAAGTGGTTGCGCGATCTTGGAGAAGTCTTTGATAAACCGTCTGTAATAACCCGCCAAGCCCAAGAATTGGCGTATTTCCGTTGGCGTACGTGGTGCAGGCCAGTTCCTGATCGAGTCTACCTTGGATGGATCGACATGGATCCCATCCTTGTTCACTACATGGCCTAAGAAGTGGACTTCACGAAGCCAGAAGTCGCATTTTGAAAACTTAGCGTACAACTGTTCCTTCCGAAGGAGTTCCAAAATAAGACGAAGATGCTGCTCGTGTTCCTCCCGACTCTTGGAGTAAATCAGGATGTCGTCGATGAATACTATGACGAACTTGTCAAGATAGGGTTTGCACACCCTGTTCATAAGGTCCATAAATACAGCAGGCGCGTTCGTTAACCCGAACGGCATGACAAGAAACTCGTAGTGGCCATAACGAGTTCTGAATGCGGTTTTGGAGACGTCCTCATCCCGGACTCTCAGCTGATGATAACCAGACCTCAAGTCTATCTTCGAATAGTAACACGACCCTTGTAACTGGTCAAATAAGTCGTCTATGCGTGGGAGAGGATAACGGTTCTTCACCGTCACCTTGTTCAGTTCCCTGTAGTCTATGCACATTCTGAACGTACCGTCTTTCTTTTTCACAAATAGTACTGGAGCTCCCCAAGGCGAAGAGCTTGGACGAATGAAGCCCTTTTCCAAGAGCTCTTGTAGCTGCTTTGATAGTTCTTCCAATTCTGATGGAGCTAAACGATATGGTGCGCGAGCTATGGGTGCTGCTCCCGGAGCGAGCTCGATTTGAAATTCGACCTGACGATGAGGCGGTAAGCTAGGTAAGTCTTCAGGAAACACCTGAGGGTAATCGCGTACAATTGGAATATCCTCCAATTTCTTTTCTTTTGCTGATGCGTCTGTAACGAGTGCCAAGATTGCGGTGTGACCCTTCCGCAGGCACTTCTGAGCCTTCAAGAAAGAGATGATGCCAACCACTGCACCACTCTTGTCGCCTTGGACTTCGAGAGGTTCTTGACCAGAACGTGGAATACGAATGATCTTCTCTCTGCATATGATCTCTGCCTGGTGTTGAGATAGCCAATCCATCCCAATCACGACGTCGAAGCTACCCAAAACTATGGGAATGAGATCGATAGAGAAAGTTTGACCAGCTAGGATAAGATTACAACCCTGCACTACGTGCGTGGCTTCTAGACTTTTACCGTTAGCTAACTCTACTACATGTTTGGTGGGTAAAAGTGTTGGTGCATGTTTTAGCAGTTGACACATTTTCACAGACATATAGCTTGTATCCGCACCCGAATCAAATAAAAGAGTAACATAAATATTGTCGAGGAGAAACTTACCCATAACAACGTTGGGATCGTTCACTGCGTCACCTCGACCTAGCACAAAAGCGCGTCCCCCAGCTTCGTTGCCATTGTTGTTGTTGTTTCCACCGTTGTTGTTATTCCCGTTGCCCTGATTGTTGTTGTGATTCTGATTCTGGTTCAACTGGGGACAATCGCGTTTGAAATGACCCTCAGCCCCACACTGGAAACATCCCCGGTTTCCACGCTGTGGCTGCTGCTGCTGCTGTGGGTTCTGTGGAGCTGGTTGTTGCGGTTGCTGGTTCTGGTTTGCAGGCCGTGGGCTCCTACAGTCTTTGGCCTCGTGACCCATCTTGAGGCACCTTTGACAACGACCCTTGTTGCACTGGCCGTTGTGATGCCTGTTGCAGTTGTGACACTTGGGGTGAAAACCCTGATATCTTCCCCGTCTATGACTACCAGAGGATTGCTGACCAGGACTCTGGTAGTGATCAGTCTTCTGTTGCTGAGCTTGAGACTGAACAGTTGCTGAACCTTTACTGGAATCTCCATCCCACTTCTTTTGCCGTCGCTAGTAGTAGCAGGAGTAGCTGAAGGAGTGACTGTAGTAGTAGCGTTGACACGCTTAGGCAGTTTATTCTGATCCACTGCCTGGTCGGTGATGCGATGAGCGAGACGCTGAATTTCCTGGATGTTGTCAAGGTTAGCCGAGGTAACATGGCTCTGGATTTCTGGTGCCAACCCTTTGAGATACATCTCGATGCGCTTGTATGGAGGGTCTACCATAGTTGGGCATAGCACGGCTAGCTCATTTGACCGTTTAGTATACGCTTCAATCTCTGACCCAACCATTTTCAGATTATACAACTCGTCTTCCAGCTTGTGAATATCTTCACGCGTGCAATATTCTCTCTTGATAAGTTCCTTAAAATCGTTCCAGGGTGTGGCGTTAGCAATCTGTCACACCCCCCACAATCCACCCGCGGAGTACCACCGCTTGGAGGCGTGACATGACCAGGATCAAGCCATCAATCATATCAAACATAGTATTTAATAATAATAAAAGTAACTAAGGTAGTTCATCATGACATGATTGATGTTTCAAAACCAATTTTGTTTAAGTAGCGGAAGCATAGTAATGTAAACTCAAAATAGTTATAAGTTCAAATATCGTTCATGATCCGTATCCCACAACGACCCGCTCCTCCCTGTGCAAGCTCCAAAATGTACCTAAGGTCCTGCAAGGCATGCAGCAAATAGTCAACAACTAGTTGAGCGAGTTCACAGAAAGTAAGTTCGTAATAGTAATGCGTATAATCAACTGGTGGGGGCTTCCCATACAAGTATATACTACTGGTGAGGGATTCTCACGTTTATCCTTTATAATGGGGGCTTCCCATTATGGTACTTACTAGACTAGTGCAACCATGTGTTCTTCTTAAACCGAGAACAGGAATACGTACTGGGTCACGTAGGCTTTACGTGACGTGCCCTTCCCCGAGGACAGTGGTACGCGTGGGGGCTACGTAGGCTTTACGCAGCGTGTCCTTCCGACCCGGAAGACAGAAGAAGGTATTGGGTTACGTAGGCTTTACGTAACGTGTCCTCCCGACCCGGGAGACAAATGGCAATTACTGGGTTACGTAGGCTTTACGTAACGTGTCCTGACTATCCTGAGGACGATGGTCTATAGTCTAGTGAATGCGTAATTACGAGTAATTCTTTCCAACATATCCAACCCAATTCCCAACCCGGGAATCCCATGCCTTGACTGTGTGAACTCACCTTGGTTTGCTCGGCAGATACACAAAGAGTACAGGTAGCAAGTAAATGGTCAACCACGTCCTATCACGGTTTTTGTACAAGTCAGGTTTTGACTTCACGTAATGCACGTATAAAACATACAAGTTAACATGTTTCGAGCACTTATAGAACATGGTAACACTTAGCAGTCAAGAGCATAACTTGTGCGTTCTAATCTTGGCCCAACATAACCCGGCCCAATTTATATACCACATATTAAACTTGTGCGATCCAATGTCTAAGCCCGAAAGACAATCAGCCCAAATAACATTCACCCAAATAGCATATCGGCCCAATAAAAGTCCAATGGTATACACGGCCCAAATACATAACGCATGACAGTCAATTGCATAAGTCCAAAATGTTTGGCCCAGAATGATTGGGCCCGTGACAGTGTAGGCCCAAAACAGTGTACGTGCATAACTGGTCTCGAGTCGCAACCGGCGATCTCGAGTCACAACAGGGGGTTACGAGTCGCAACAGCTGGTTACGAGTCGCAACAGGTGGTCTCGGCTCGTCATGGTCCGGTTACGAGTCGCAACAAGACTCGCAACCATGGTTTCGGCTCGTGCTGCTGGGTGTGAGGTTCCGAGTCGCAACGATCACCGGTCTCGACTCGCAACCGTGTGGTTAGTCAATGCAACAAACTTCCTGATTTCATGCAGAATTCTTTCAATCCGTTTCAAGGTTTCCAAACATAACCAATTCAATTAACATGAAATCAGTTACAAGACATGCTAAATCTCGATCAAACAAGACAACTTATTCAAAAATCCATATGAACCCTAATCAACATTCGTGAACACTAATCTATTCCATGCCATTTAATTGAACCAACTCTAGAACTTTACACATAACATACGGGTTCAATTCATATCACAGCCGATTGTTTATTTACCCGGTAATATCACAAGATCATCGTTTAAGCAAACAAGATAGCAAGAATATCAACCACGATCAAACATCACCAACTCGCATACACGACATAGCAATATCAATTCGGTTTTAGCTTAACATCATGCAATAATATATACAAGAACAACACATATTCAATCCTAGTCGGTTGATCTAAGCATGGAACATGTAAATCACAGTGTACATCACACAATCAAATACCAAACAAACACCAAAACACTAACCGGATGAAGATAGAGGATCGATCCGGTTCACGAGCTTCAAAGGGTGTGTGTATGCCGTCGGGTTCCAAGCAACAAGAGAGAGAGCAAAAGTTGTCTAGGGTTTTGTGTGTTTTCTTGTGTTTAGTGACAAAATGAGAGAACAAAACCCCTTACGGGTGTTTTACTCGCTAAGGAGAAGTGGGCCGAACCCACTAATGGGTTGCCCATGTTCCGAGTACAAGAGGTGCGGCCCAATTTGGGCTTGTGCGGTCGGATGGTGTTGTGTGGTTCGGATTGGGCTTGATTAATACACCCATAAAAAAACACACATATTAAACATAGCACATATCAAATAATCATTCGCTTAGTAAGTCAAGTTCATATAGTCATAACATGTTCATAAACGTTACACAAAGATAGGTCTAAAGTTCGAGTTGTCACAGTAACAGTTAATCAATACTCAGCATAAAAACGCTTTCCACAGTCCTCCCTTGGTTCGATACCCTGCTTATTCTATACTATTAGTTTAAATAGGTTTTTGCATGTCCATTACGACATACATCAATATCTTCCAAGATCAGTTCACATCCTACAAGACCACTCAAACTCCTTCTCTCTCCATAACCGTCCACCCTCTCTCTCTCTCTCTCCATCTTCATCTTCATCTTCATCTTCTTCAACTATGTTCTAGTCAATCAAGCTCCATTTTTAGCAAACTTCAAGTTGGTGTGAAGATCCTAAGGTGTTTCCAAGGTGCATTCAAGTGATTTCAAGCTTCCTATCATCAAAATCTCATCCAACAACCTACTTGAATCTTGAAGGTATAACATTTATGTTTAAATCATACTTTTGATTCTTGGATGTTCTTGATGATTTGAAGTTTCTCTTGAATCTTGGAATTTTCACAAACTTGAAATCTAAAATGAAATGGGTCTTGTTACAAGTAAAAATGGTGGTGTATATGTATGTATATAACCGTACATATATGTATGGGTGTAAGAGTTTTGAAGTTTGATTTTTGATAAAGTACATGTTTAAGTTGTTACTTGTTCTTGAATGATAGTTAAAGTGCAAGTGTTTAATGATCTATGCATGATATGAAAAGTGTAAATCACATCAGCAAATAAACATGAATAAGTTGTATATTTGATGCATCTAAACTCATATAAAATGATGATGATATGATAGTATGCTGTAGGCACTTATACATAAGTATACATGTTGATTTAAAGCTCAAGAAGTGATAAAAAAATGGTTGTATGACAAAAAGTGATTTTGAACAGATTATAAACACTAAATATAACATTATTTGGTATATTATAATGGCATAAAACTTTGACAAAGGTTTGATAGCTTTGCATGTTGTACATATAACTTAAAAAGTGGTAAAATATGTGAAACTTGCATGATTTATGTGCTTTATTTAAGACCTGCACTATCATGAGTATAAAGTAAATAACATGGGTTGTGTTAAAATTTCAAGTCGTTTCGATTTGGGATGGTTCGGGTAACGTTTGGTGCAAAACTATGCGGTAAAACGGTTTAAAATCGCCTTTTCGGAAGATTTTTATAAAACTGTTTTAGATCAGTAACCAAACTGATATTTTTGATATACAAATAACTATTTTAACTTATATTAAGTTTACTTGGTCTTTGGTTAGTCATACGTGACTTCCGACGCCCGAAAATGTTACCGAATCGCTAAAATAAGTGTTTTTCAACGTACACTAGAATGGGTTGTTCATGGGTTATTTTATGTGTTACAATGTGTTATGTGTTTTACAATACGTGTATAATGATATGATAATACTTGACAAGATTACGTGTATTACGCTTGAGTACATATATACAAATACACCAAGATAATCAAAAATAATAACTTTTCGAGAAAATCTCAAAGTTATGTGGAAATTCTAAGTATCGGAGAAACTCATGTATTTTGTGGGTTTTTGATTATTAAATCATTCTTATTTAATTTAGGGCGAATAAACAATTTGAGGGATTGTGTTCACATATAAAAACGCACCCAAAGGTGAGTACATAGACCCCCTCTTTTTACTATTTTCGATTGTTTTGGGGTGATTCATATATATCAAAACGAATTCGATATTTTAACGATGGTTTCAAAAAAATGATTAAGATGGTTTATACTAAACTAATAACAATTTCGATAATGTGAACGAACTTGTTGGTTGTAGTTACACAACGAATGACATTCATTAGCATTGATCAAGCCGACCAGTATTAGGTTATGGTATCATATGATCTGACAAATCCTGTTATCAGACCACACCCATGGTTATGTGTGGGTGAGGTGGGTAACGACTGAATCTGATGATTGTTAACTTACCCTTTGGTGGTTTGTTAATACGAGTTGAATGATGAACGAGTCACAAAGGTTTGAATGTTATTAGCGAAACGACCAAAAGCAGTTTTCACAATTAAAACGAGAACGATTTTGAACGATTGAATGATTAATAACGATTTAAACAAGTGAGCGATGATTTATAACGAGAACGAGTTAAACGATGTCACACAACGAGGTTTACTAAATGATATAAACCATACGAGTTTTATTACGAGGACGATTTATGATTTGGTTTACGAAAACAAAGGTTTTGGGTTAAGATTCATGGCATCGAGGTTTATAAATTATAACCAAATCTGTTTTGACTTGGTTATTCATTTTACAATACAAACATTTTACAGAACAAGGTTTCTAATATCGATTAACGAAGTTGTACGAGATATTTCAACATGTAAACGAGCCATGAATCTGACACTCACAGAAAAACTATGTACTCGCCAACATTTCTTTGTTGACTTTGTTTTTACATATGGTTCAGGTGATGTTGCTTAATGTTGATTGCGAATAGGATGCATGCTCACTTAAGACCGGACGAGGCTTTAGTGATTTAATAACGATGATAGACTATGTTTGACTTGCTTGTTTAACTTTAAGACAATGTTTAATATTTAATAAAACGAAACTCTTTGTATCCATGGTTTGAAACAATAATTCTGTTACAACACTCCCCGATGTTTCCGCCACGATTTGTTTTTTTATGTGGTCGGGGTGTGACAGAAGAAGTTGGTATCAGAGCCAATGGTTATAGGGAATTAGGTTATTAGTAATGTTTTGACCTAGACTATAACTTTCTAGGACCCCAACGCAAGTTGATTTGCGTTTAGATTTTAAAAATAAAATCCGAATCTGCTTCGAAAATTAATCATCCGTTATAGGATGATTGATTACTAGGTTTTGAACCCTCTGTTATAAGGTTTTGAACCCTTCCAGTTTGACTCATTTTTGGCTTAGTGCCTTCTGAGTTTTCAAAATCTCGTCAAAGTTTGGGTCTAAATAATGTGAACACGTGCAAATTGGAAGAGTGAATGCTTGTACCCTAAGTTTTTTTGTCTAAGGCTAGAGTGTTCGTACAAATCCACATAATCGGACCAGTCACTCTTACCTGGGAACTCTTGGGGTGAGTGTTTACTTATAGGCGAGCATGTCTTCGCGATACATTATTATTGACCTATTTACTTTGATTAGTCTCTGCGTATCGTTTGTTTGTTCGAGGTAACGAACAAATGAATGATCGCATCCCCTATGTTTTGTCGATGTTTTGGATACCTCTTGTGTTTTTCCAACTGTCGATCCCGCTCATGGATGAGCATTCAATCTGAATGCAAACGAGGCTCGAGCTGACCACCTCGTTGTCAATGGTACCTTTCTGGTTAATGGTACGTTTCTTGTTAACAATCGACCTGCATCTATTCTTTTTGATTCTGGTGCCGATAGAAGTTTTGTTTCATTATCTTTTGAACCTTTGCTTGCGATACCTAGAACTAAATTGAGGAAACCCTTATCTGTCGAAGTTGCTACTTGTAAACCTCTTGTTCTCGATTCTATTATTCGTGATTGTCAGTTAAACCTTGATAACCATCTTTTTCCCATTGACCTCACGCCGTTGCAACTTGGGAGTTTCGATATCACGCTGAGGTGGTTTGTTTCGATAAGATTGTTCGTATTCCTCTTCCGTCTGGCGATGTTCTGGAAGTTCGTGGAGAGAAGCCATCTGGTGATTTGAAGCTTATGTCGTGTACAAAGGCCCAAAGTTATTTGCGAAAAGGATATGTTGCTTTCCTGGAACATGTCACCGAGGAGAAAGGCAAGAGCAAGAGTATTCAGTATATTCCAATTGTTCGGGATTATCCAAGGTGTTTCCCGATGAACTGCCTGGTTTGCCTCCAGTTCGTCAAGTCGAGTTTCATATTGACCTTGTACCCAATGCCAACCTGATTGCGAAAGCACCATATCGTCTTGCACCATCGGAGATGCAAGAGTTATCGAAACATCTTCAAGAGTTGTCTGATAAAGGATTCATCCGTCCGAGCTTTTTGCCTTGGAGAGCTCCTGTCCTCTTTGTGAAAAAGAAAGATGGATCTTTTCGAACGTGTATCGATTATTGTGAGCTTAATAAGCTTACCATCAAAAATCGATATCCCCTACCTAGAATTGATGATCTCTTCGACCAGCTGCAAGGTGCTTTAAGCTTTTCCAAGATCGATCTGCGATCTGGGTATCATCAACTTCGTGTACTCGAAGAAGATATTCCCAAAACTGCATTCCATACGAGATATGGGCACTACGAGTTTACTGTCATGCCTTTTGGTTTGACAAATGCCCCAGCTATCTTCATGGACTTAATGAACAGGGTTTGTAAACCTTATTTAGATAAGTTCATCATTGTGTTCATCGACGATATTCTCATTTATTCAAAGTCTCGAGCCCATCACGAGCAACACCTTCGTTTGACATTGGAACTCCTAAAGAAGGAACAACTTTTTGCTAAATTCTCCAAGTGTGAATTTTGGCTTAAAGAAGTTCAGTTCTTGGGTCATATTGTTAATGAGCAGGGTATACATGTGGATCCTTGCAAAATATCAGATATTAGGATTGGAATACACCGACGACACCTACAGAGATCCGATCATTTCTTGGTCTTGCTTGTTATTATCGTCGATTCATTTCTAATTTCTCAAAGATCGCGGTTCCACTCACTGCTTTGACTCAGAAAAATAAGCCTTTTGAGTAGGGACCTAAGCAAGAAGAAGCGTTCCAAATGCTGAAACGGAAGCTCTGTGATGCTCCTGTTTTATCTCTACCTGAGGGAAACGATGATTTTGTTGTCTATTGTGACGCATCGAATCTAGGACTTGGTTGTGTTCTTATGCAACGAGGTAAAGTCATAGCTTATGCGTCTAGACAGTTGAAAGTTCACGAGAAGAACTATACGACTCATGATCTTGAATTAGGAGCTGTGGTTTTCGCACTTAAAATCTGGAGTCACTACCTCTATGGAACAAAGTGTGTGGTTTTCACAGACCACAAAAGTCTCCAGCATACTCTCAATCAGAAGGAACTGAACATGAGGCAACGACGTTGGGTTGAACTCTTAAACGATTATGATTTGCGAGATCCGCTACCATCCTGGTAAGGCGAATGTCGTAGCCGATGCGCTTAGTCGAAAGGAACGAGTCAAGCTTCATTCTGTTCGCACTCTATCTGATATTTAGTCTCGTGTCCTTCAAGCTCAACGATCTTGTGTGATCAAAGGCTTGTTGAAAAATGAGCTACCGCTTCAACTTGAGCTTAAACTCGAAATGAAGGACGATGGGTTGCTATATTTCAAGGATCGTTTGTGGATTCCAAAACAAGACGATCTTCGCACCTTGGTAATGGACGAATCTCACAAGTCTCGATATTCTATCCATCCTGGTGCTGATAAAATGTACAAGGATCTTCGTACTCAGTTCTGGTGGCCTGGTATGAAGAAGGATGTTGCCTTGTATGTATCGAAATGCCTAACTTGTCTCAAAGTCAAGGCCGAACATCAACGACCTTCTGGTTTGCTTGCACTGTCACACCCCGACCACGTAAAACATCAAATCGTGGCGGAAACATCGGGGAGTGTTGTAACAGAATTATTGTTTCACAACCATGGCATATAAAGTTATATTTTATTAATCAAACAAACGAGTTTCATTGTCTTAAACAAAAGATACAAGAGTACATCACATAAATTAAACTAAGTCTATCTTCATTTTAAGTCTCTAAGGCACATGTCCGCCCTAGTGTCACGATCAACATCCTAAGCAACAGCTCCTGAAAACACATGTGAAAGTATGTACGTCAGCATAAAAATTCCTGTGAGATACATAGGTTTTGTGAAAATAAGATTCATGACTTGAGTTTAAGAAAATGTTTAATAAAAGTTAGTCGTGAACCTTGTAAGTTGTTTTGTTTTGTAAATCATTTGAAAAGCGATAAAATCAGATGATATGTGTATATATGAAGAATAATGTATGGTTAAATGAATAACCAAGTAAAATAGGTTGTATAAAATAAACTGTTTTGTAAAACAAAGTTTTATGAAATATATGTTATTTGTGTAAAATGTATAAGTCCAAATTGAATGATTTAAGCAAGGCTACGATATGTAATATAATATAATACAAACACTTATATATAGGAAGTACCAGCGGCATATCCACCATGCTTGTATCATGCTACACACGTATCGTTACTTAAGTCACTTAAACAAACCATCAATGTATAAAGTCTATGTTTAAACCAAATGTCAAATGTTCTTGTATAATCCAATGTCAAATGTTTAGAAGTCCAAAATGTAGTCATGTAGTCATGTATGTGTAACAAATGTTATGTATGTTAAGTAAAATGTGTTCACTTAAACCAAATGTAAAAATGTAAAAAACAAAGTATTTTGAGTATATCAAAAAGTTATGTTTTGCAAAGTAAAAGCATGTTTTAATGATACAAACATTTATGTGGTAAGTTAACGCATACATTCAAGCCTTGAGACAGACGGATAACCGTAAGTCATGGTTATCAAAATAAATGTTATCGGATTCAGTCATTCTTTACACCCAAACAAACCTAGGATGTCAGGAACGGGGTTTGTCAAGTCCTATGGTACCATTACTTACTACCGAGCGGCGTAGCTAATGTTAATGAATGTATTTAAGTCCCGTTCGTGCAAACCAAATGTTATACCAAATGTAAACATGTTATATGAAAACAATGTACTAAGTATGCTAAGTTAACATACAAAGCAGAAAAGTCATGTAAATCAATGTGCTAGCATGCTCAGTCTACATACATAGCAGAAAATGTAATGTAAAACAATGTGCTAATATGCCAAGTAAACATATGTAGCAAAACAATGTAATGTAAATCAATGTGCTAGCATGCTAAGTTAACATACTTAGCAAAACAATGTAATGAAATCATGTACTATAAGTGTACTAAAGAACATAGCAACATATGACGTGAAAACATGAAAGCACGAAAGTAACAAGTAGGCACATGTGTTTCACCCCAAAATGTTTGGAAAACAGTAAAAGAGGGGTCTATGTACTCACTTGAGATTCCTCAATAGGCTTTAGATATCCACCAAGCAAGCTAGAAGATCACGGATTCAAACGGCACCTAAAATAGGTATCTACATTAATAAACGAACCTATCGGAGGATCGGGTAGTACGAGGGTTCGTAAACCAAATAAGTGTGGGAACTTATGTAATATGGTTTAGCAAAGCCTACATACTAAAACAAAACTTATCCTAAGTGCTTTTGACCCGTTACGACCCATTTAGGTAGCTTATCCTACTTTAACGTGTCGTTTGCGTAAAACGCGTTCGGAATGTCTAACTAGTCCTATGACAAGTAAGATATGCCTTAACATGTTTAATATTGTTGCCAAATCAGTTTATATGTCAAAAGTTATGTTACATAGGCTTAAAATGAATTTTAGCGTAAAAAGGGTATTTTAGTAACTTACCTAAGGCATAAGAACTACTTATCATACAACTACTTAAACGACGTGACCATAAGGTATAACCTCGGAAGGTTTTTCCCTATACAACTATGGTCACCTAAAGTGTTTGGTCGGATCCTAATGATCGACCAAATGGGTCAGGTTCTAAAGTATAAGCGATTGATTAAATCGCTTACTTTTACGACCCTAAACAAGCACAATCTAAAAGCGACGAGCTAAACATGCTAGAACATGTTTAGTAAAGTTAGAAAACAGGTTTGGTATTAAAATAAACGGTTTTAATACCCCTATAGTAGTTTGGTTACAATATACGCGAGAAAACGCATTTTGGCCGAAACTATGACTCGTCACTGAGCCTAGATAACGTGGTAATCAGTAGGTATAGTCACTAGGGACTATAACCATCGTGATTACGCTCACGTTATGAAGTTCAAACGAACTTTGCGTTGACCATAAACTGGTCAATGCAGAAAGTCAAATGCAGTTTGACTTTAACGCTAAAATGAAAGAAAAACGCGAAAGAATACTTACAGAAGGTCCCCGCAAGATTTGACCCGATTCACTCTCAGGTAGGAAGCATATACTTCCACTTAGAGAGTGTAGAATCAGATTCAAATGTGAGGAATGAATGAAATGGGTTGGTTTATATAGGCATGGCACAACCGTTAGGATCGTTCATCGCGAAACGTGCTTCGATCTAGGCCGTACACATGGGCCCATTGTTTTGGAAAACCATTAGAGCCCATAGATTCAGTCCATGGTTTGAGAAAAACCATTTGCAATGGGTTTTGGGTGATTAACAGCTGTAAACAGCTGTTTGCAACAATTCTGCAGATCTAGGGGGCTCTCGCGCCCCGCGTAAGGTTTAACCATACCTTACGCGCCCCGCCTGGGGTTCTGAGCAGCAAACATCTTTGAAAAATGACAGTTTCAGTCCCTGTTATGCAAAAAGCTCATTTCCGACACGTTTAAGGCCCGTTAAGCCAACTTTAAGGCCGTAAAATGATGCTCAAACATTGTTGACATGAAACATGCTCAAAAATATGCCGGATCTCGGTTCGTTTGGTCGTACGATCGCGATGTTCGCTTAATTACGACGGAATGCGCATAAGCACGAAAAACGATCCAAATTGCGCGACGAATGAATTTTTCTCATTCCAAACACTAAAATAAAATATTTTAATGCTTACATAAATTTTTGGATGTCCGAGTGTATTCAGAACGTAAGTTATCCGCGAAAATGCAAACTTATGCACTTTTTGACGCTTTTAGTCCCTGAATAAGCATAAAGTTTATTTTAGCACACCGAACCCCTCAAAGCCTATTTCTAAGCTATGTAAAGGATATTTAGGGTGTGTTTAACTTATGATCATGTTCCGGAATGTTCGTTACAGTTCAAATTGGCATACTTTCGCAGTTTGTCAATTTTACTCCCTGTAAGCGAATTAACTTGATTTTGCCATACCAAAGCCTTCAAAACTTATTTCTAAGTTATGTAAAGGTTATTTAAGGTATGTTAAACATAAATTGATGTTCTGGAGTATTTGTCGCGTTTAACTGATTACGTTTACGCACCAGTTTGCGTATAATTCTCCAGAAAGCGATATAGAGTTTGAAATTGAATAAAAACCAAAACATGAAAAACATCAAACATAAACAAACAAACATTGGGATCAAATAACTTTATTTCATTGATAACTGAATTGTTTATAATGATTACAAGCACAGATGTGACAGTCTCCCCTACTTGTGGAAATTTCGTCCCAAAATTTGTTTAGAGGAAACTCGTGAGAATAAATGTGGATACTTCGCCTTCATTTGATCTTCACGTTCCCAAGTAAACTCAGGTCCACATTTAGATTCCCAGCGAACTTTAACCAAAGGAATGCGCTTGCGTTTAAGCCATTTGACTTCACGATCAATAATTCCCACAGGTTTCTCAACAAAATGGAGTGTTTTATCAACACGAATCTCGTCAAGCGGTATGTGGAGGTTCTCATCAGCTTGACATTTTTTGAGATTGGATACGTGGAATGTTGGATGAACATTACCAAGTTCAGTAGGTAATTCAAGTCTGTAGGCTACCTTACCGATTCTTTCGACGATCTTGAATGGTCCAACATATCTAGGTGCAAGTTTTCCTTTCTTTCCAAATCTAATCACACCTTTCCAATGTGAGACCTTAAGTAATACGCGATCACCGACTTGAAATTCCAAGGGCTTGCGTCGTCGGTCCGCTTAACTCTTTTGACGACTTCGAGCTGTCTGAAGGTTATCACAAACTTTCTTAACCTTGTTAGTCGTTTCTAGAATGAGGTCAGGTCCAGTAAGCTGAGCCTCACCTATTTCATTCCAGCAGACTGGTGAACGACATTTTCGACCATAGAGAGCCTCGAAAGGAGCCATGTTGATGCTGGAGTGATAACTGTTGTTGTAGGAGAATTCAATCAATGCAAGATGTGAATCCCAACTACCACCAAAGTCGATCACACAAGCTCTAAGCGTATCCTCCAAAGTCTGGATTGTTCTTTCAGTTTGGCCATCTATTTGCGGATGATATGCTGTGCTCAGATTTAGTTGGGTCCCCATAGCAGATTGCATGGTTCTCCAAAAACGAGACGAGAAGCGAGCATCTCTATCAGAAATAATGTTCAAAGGAACACCATGTCGAGATACAATTTCATCCACATAGATTTTAGCCAGCCTTTCAGCAGAAAAATCCTCACGGATTGGCAAGAAATGCGCTGACTTAGTAAGACAATCAACAACTACCCAGATGGCATCATGACCTTTCTTAGTGCGCGGAAGTTTAGTAATGAGATCTATAGCGATGTTTTCCCATTTCCAAACTGGAATCTCTGGTTGCTCCAAAAGACCAGAAGGATGTTGATGTTCAGCCTTAACCTTAAGACAAGTAAGGCATTTTGAAACGTACAAGGCAATGTCTTTCTTCATACCAGGCCACCAATACCGAGTACGAAGATCCTTATACATCTTGTCTGAGCCAGGATGAATAGAATAACGAGACTTATGGGCCTCATCCATAAGCAAGGTGCGAAGATCATCTTGGCTTGGGACCCACAAACGGTCCATGAAATAATATGATCCATCATCTTTCAGCACAAGATCAGGCTTAATGTGATAGGGTAATTCCTTACCCATCAAATCTTGTGAAACACAAGCATGTTGAGCCTGAGAAATGCGTGCTTGAATATCGGATTGAACACGAACGTAATGAAGCTTAGGACGTTCCTTACGATTCAATGCGTCAGCCACGACATTCGCTTTTCCAGGATGGTAGCGAATTTCGCAATCATAGTCGTTTAGGAGTTCGACCCAACGTCTTTGCCTCATGTTGAGTTCTTTCTGATTGAAGATATGCTGAAGACTTTTGTGGTCAGTGAAAACCACACATTTTGTGCCATACAAATAGTGTCTCCAGATTTTGAGAGCAAAGACAACTGCACCCAACTCAAGATCATGAGTGGTGTAGTTTCTCTCATGCACCTTCAATTGCCTTGATACGTAGGCTATGACTTTGTTCCTTTGCATCAGAACACAGCCAAGACCCAATTTCGATGCATCAAAATAAACGACAAAATCATCATTACCCTCGGGCAAAGTCAGAATAGGTGCATCACAAAGCTTCTGCTTCAAGGTCTGAAACGCTTCTTCTTGCTTAGAACCCCATTCAAAGGGTTTGTTCTTCTGAGTTAGAGCAGTTAGAGGAACTGCAATCTTCGAGAAGTTTGATGTGTGAAATATGTGTTAATTAAATTCAACAAGTTTTAAAAATCGGAAAAACCCGTAAACCACACATTACCGGCAAGTGTACCGGTCGTAAGTAGTAAAACAAGTAAGTCCGAGTATGGAACTGTGGACACAATCTAGCGACTCTTGATACTAAACCTCTATCGAACCCTAGCTTAATAATTTGGTTTTGTTTTAAGAAAAATATGTTTAAACTAAAAAGCAATTTAAATAAATAAACGACCAAACAGCAGCAAACGCAGACAACTAGAGACTGGACTGAAACTCAAGTATGAGAAAAATAGGTTACCTAGGCAAGAGTCCCTAGACTCATGAATAAAATCCTAACTTTGGTTCTGAATGAAGACTCTGCCTAACCCGATAAACCCCTGGAAGGTAAACCGAACCTGACAGTATGACAAGTGATGAAGTGCTAAAATGGACTGACTCGAGTTATCGACCACCAAGTCCCACAACTATGAGGTATGAAGAAATTATTTACTAAAACCCTCAAATTATGAAGCAGAAATAACTAAGAACACCGAGACCCTAGGAAACTCTAGACGCGAATAAACAGATGAACCCGAGTTATCGGCCACCAAAACTGCCAAACAACGCCCAGCTAATAACCTAGCAATTCTAGATTAGATTTCTCACCTCTAGAAGAGATTGCACGTTTTAATTAATTGGTTTTAATAATTATGAAACTTGAATTAGATTTCTCACCTTCAAGGTCTAGACCGAAAGATTAACAACCTGGACTGACTCCCGGCTCTAAAGAATATTTCTAAGTATCTAGAGTAATGGAACCAACAAATAAATTATCAAACGAATCAACACCAACACACAAATAATTAGAATCGGGTTCAAAAATTATAACATGTAAATCATCACATTCATTCAAAACCGAAAGTTAATCATTCAAACAATCATCTAGTTCATCAAACCTAGGCAACCATAAAAAGTTTAGCTACTCATAGTAAATAAAAACGCATAAACAATGTTCAATATAACCGCATACATCATGTTTAATTATGAAAAAAACAAAGTTTAGTGTTTAAATCTAACCAGATCATGAATTAAATAATATCCTTTTTTCACTCATTTTTCCTTCTTTTCTTGCTGCCGTGCGATCTGATGTTCGTCCGTAGTATGATTTCTTCTGCCGTCAACTGTTGTTCTCTATGCTTGCTGCCGTATGCTCCTCTTTTTTTACAACCCTCTCAGGATATCAATATATATTTTCACTCCATTAGGGTTATTTTTTCAAAGCCCAAAAACAAATCCAATTCCACCCAATATGATGTTGTCAACGTGCATGGTGGCATATTCTTTTTTTCTTTTTTTTTTTTTTCGGCCCAATGTTATCGAATATAATTAGTTCACCTTTCTAAAATATAGGTAGAGGATCCTTTACAAAATGGAACTTTTGTGAGAAGTGTGAGAAGTAATTTGGGAATGACAAATGTCCTTTGTCCTAATTAATTCAAAAGTGTATATTAGTAATTTGATATTCTTAATATTTAATTAATTTCCAAGATAACTGCCAAAAAAAAAAAAAAAAAAAACTGGCGAAAAGTTTTTATAAGGATTGATTCGAATTTTAAATTTTTTTTTGCAAGATCCAATAAGATTATCATCTACGCATCATTCTTCATCAATTATAAATACATGAAATCGCCAGATACCTTCCCCAGATACAATACAATTGTTTACTTTCTGCGCCCTTCTTCGATTTTGGTGTTTTATAGCATTTACAGATGTATAGTGTTGTATCCCCAATCAATAGTGTTATATTCTGTACAGACATCTTGATTTTCTGGTTTATAGTGTTTTATCCCTAATCAATAGTGTTATATTCTGTACAGACATCTTGATTTTCTGGTTCATAGTTTATATCTTCATATAGTGTTTATCAAGGGTTCATAGTGTTATATCTTCATATAGTGTAGATACGGTTACCATTTTTGATTGAGGAAAGTCGCTGATTTTTAGGAGAATAATGGGGGTTTTGGTTGTGTAGGATACGGTTACCATACTTGAAACATTTGAAAAGACACTATTGCCCTTCAATTTTACATAAGGCCCATCTAATTAAAACACAATTTACATTTTTATACCCTATTGATCTCAACCACTAGATCAAATATCCAATGGTTTAAAACACTTCTTACCCTTCTCACATTTTAAACACTTTTTATCATATCCCTACCCATAAAATATATATGCTTCTTTTTTTTTGGTCAACTTTTAACTTCCTCGGTCAACAACAGCAATTCACAATTCATGTGAATTCTAACTTTTTTCATTTAGTGGATAATTAATTCCACTTTCAGCACAAGGCGAATTTAGTCCCTCATCTTTTAACAACTATTTTTAAAACAACTTTTTTTTTATTGCAATTCAGCCCTCCATCTTTCAACTTTATTTAATATTTCCCGATTCTTCATACACTAATCGTTTAGGCTCGTTTTTCATTCCTTTTCACACCGGGACCTGTAATAATAATAAATAATAAAATATATGTCTAAATATTATAAAAATGACTCTAAACTAATAAAATAGTATAGAAAATACACAAGGAAAATAAGATGTGTTTGCAACACATCAAACATCCCCACACTTAAACATTTTTCGTCCCGAAAAATATGCAATGGAATCATAACTAGGATAGATGGTTTCAAAAACTTTAGATTATTTAATTAAAAGATATAAAAACATTTAACCACGATTACCGGTATTGTTATCCAATTGAACCCAACCGCCAACTTATTAAGCTCCTTTCATGTCAGCTGATATGCGCAAAATGCAACATATAAATTATATCAAATGTGGCATAAAACTAACCCCTTTTTAGTACTAATGTTGGAAAAAGTGTGTTTTTGTCTTCCTTTTGTATTTTCAGGATTAAATGAGCTCAAATTAACAAAAGAAGCAAAAAGACAGCAAAATCTAACATAAATACAAGAAAAGGAACAAAAGTGGAATGCCCGACCCCTCAACAGCATCTTCCCAAGCAAAACCAAGAAAATAGAAGACTGAACACGCCCCGTGCTCAGCGAGCACGGGGCCGTGCTCAAGAAGCAGCAGAAAAGACAAACCTTTAGAAGCTTCTATTGCCCACCACGGGGCCGTGCGCAGCGGACACGGGGGCGTGGTCAGACTCCTGCAGGCGCATTTATTGTAATTGCGAATTACAATTAATGAGGAGAGAGACAAGGATGGGCACGGGGCCGTGCCCAGCGGGCACGAGGCCCTGCCCGAGCTTCTGTTCAGCCTATAAATAGGAGTGCTTGGAGACATTTCAACTCATCCCTTGGCACACCACCTGTCTCACACTTCACCGACCACCCACCACCACCATAACACCATCATCCACCACCATCATCCACTGTCCATCATAGAGTGTGTGAGTCGTCTCGGGATCCAAGATTGATCGTAAGAGTTCTTGACAATCAAATGCCATGTTTGCCTAAGTCTCTTACATCACTTGGTGAAGACAAGTGTTTAGTGTAATACTTTTTATTTTTAATCTTTTGGACTTTTTAATTGGTTTTGTATTAATGACTTTAATTACTAGTTTCTTATGTTGAAGGTGATTCTTCCTTATCGTTTGTCCGTGGTGTCTTGGCATTATTTTACTGTCTATATAAAATAAAAGATTTTCACCATTCATATCTCCACGGTCTATATGGAGGTATGTTGGCTACCTGGTCGGGGGTTAAGGGAACGGTTTGGTAAGAGTCTTGCCATTGTTCAGCGTTTAGAGATCCTGCAAGGGACCTGGGTCAAATTTAGTAGGACCTCCTTCAATACCCAAAGGTATTGGATGGCGGGGGTCCAAACTCTTTGATCCCCTCATAAGTTAAACTACTATTAAAACTTTAACCCAGCTAGTTAGGACTGTATCCTTGCTGACTCAGACTACTTAGCTAAGGGTAACGTCGCCTTCAAAAGAGGGGCCTACCACATTATGCATTAAGAACTTAATTAATTATCTTTCAATAATTCGACTCTTTAGGATTGTATCCTTGCTGACTCAAACTACTGGGTTGAGGGTAACGTCACCTTCAAAAGAGGGGCCTACTACAATAACTAAGATAATCTCTTAAACAAGTGCAAAAGTGCGAAAATAATCAAAGGTTACACTAACACACAAGTCGGATCCAAGTGATTCATCTTCTCTATCTGTTTTTATTTTTTATTTTTATTTTCAGCATTTTATTTAGTTTTATTTTCTTAGTTTAAAATCTTTTTCTAACATTTTGATTTGATTAGACGTTGAGGATAAACCGGTACTAAAAGCTCTTTTGTCCTTAGACGACCTCGGTATCTTACCAACACTATACTACGTCCACGATGGGTGCACTTGCCCATATGTGTGTTTAGTGTTAGTAAATATCGTGTTTTATAAATTTGAAACTTGGCTAAAAGGTGTAAAAGGGCTTAAAATATATACCTAAAATATAACACACTTCACGCACATCAAGTTTTTGGTGCCGTTGCCGGGGACACAAGGATTTTAAGAAAGTTAGGAATCAACGGCCTAATCATTTTTTTTATTTTCTTTTTATTTTTTTTAGGATTTTCTTAACTTTTAAGCTTCTGCAGAGCTCAGCACGGGCCGTGCCTGGTCGGACACGGGCCATGCCCAGCATTGGTACTGGCAGTTTTTATTTTCCGAGTTATAGAAGGCTGAGCACGGGGCCGTGTCCAACTTTCCAGTAACAGGGATCCGGAAAACAATCGCTGTAACTCCGACCATCGGCCGTGCTCACCGAGCACGGGGCCGTGGTGAACTTTCTGACCAGCATTCTCTTTTTTTTTTTTTTTTGTTGCAGGACTTGGAACCAGACGCCACCTCTACGTAGTGTATGAGCTCCAGTTCTAATAAAGACATAAAAGAACCTCTAGAAGAACCCGAACGCTTTCTCAGAAAAAGACTAAAAGCTAAAAACCAAGAGAAGGTTTCGGGGGACCCACTTCCAATGGCGGACCAACGTACCCTCATGGATTACCTACGACCCACATAGGTAATCTCGGCGCTGCTATCAATGCACCGAATGTCGAATCCAACAACTTCGAACTTCGGCCAAATTTGATACAGATGCTTCAAAACTCTACAACCTTTCATGGGCTTGCAGACGAGGATCCCCATCTACATATCACTAATTTCTTAGAAATCTGTGATACCTTTCGGATCAATGGAGCATCAAATGACGCCATCCGCCTTCGAATGTTTCCATTTTCACTAAAAGACCGAGCAAAAGCTTGGCTTAACACCCTCCCAGTTGGTTCGGTAAACACCTGGGATGAACTATGTGACAACTCATATTTCAAACCTCTATTTATGTGCTTCGATGTAACTTGTTTGGACTATACGTGACTAGTTGACGTGTTTGATTGTAATGGAATACTATGTTTTGTTATGCTATGTGCTACGTAATTGCATGTGAATATTATAAGCTCGGTTGCACAACACTTGTCCGGTCACACGAGCCCTCTTGGGCCGCACACTTCCCTTTCTTGGCTCACTATACTTGGCCGACTCGAGACCAAGGGCAGCCCATCAATGGGTTCGGCCCACTTCTCTTGTTCACCTACACTTAGTAGCATTGGGGTTTAATTCCTCATATGTTAAAAAAACACTAACACACACAAAAATCCTAAGCTCTCTTCCTCTCTCTTTGTGCGACGGCAACAATCCTCCAGCACCGAACCCGGTGGTAGTTGAAGGCTATCTCGATCAAATTAGTCACATCACACACTTCCGGTTAGTGCTTCGTTATCTCTTTTGGTTGTATGATCATGGTGTTGTGGTTGCTATAATCATATGCAATAACTAGGGTTTCATGCTAGTGATGTTTATTAATGAGATTATATTGTGAAATCGGAACATGTGTTTAGATGAATAGATGGTATACAAGCAGCTTTGGTTCGGGTATTGCATGATGTTCGTGTGGCTAGATTTGATGCCATAATCGATGATTGTATGTTGTGTGATGATTGGTTTTATGACCAACTGATGATTGTTTGATCTGGCTCAATGATTTCAGGAATAATTGATTGGCCATGATGTAGGGTTACATGCTAGTCCTTGAATTTGTTAATCAGATGATTCAATTGAATGTGCAACGGTTGTTCATGATTAGAGAAATATTTAGGGTGCATGATTGTTGAATAATTATGATTTGATCTGATTTGTGAAACTGCCAAAGTTGTTACTGATGTTACGGAAATAAATGAGCTGTGAATAAGGAAGTTTGTTACACCTTCTGATCTCGACAAGGGTTGCGAGTCGAGAACCCACAGTCTCGACTCGAGACCACGCATCATCAGCACAAACATCATAACTCGAGACCATCGTTGCGGGTCCTGTTGCGACTCGAGACCGTCTAGTCTCGACTAGAACATGCATGACTCGAGACCCTCTTAGTTGCGACTCGAGAACACCAAGACTTCTACTCGAGACCGCCTAGTCTCGACTCGAGATCTCTAGTCTCGACCCGAGACCATATAACCATATAGACTGTTGGACTTGCACACTATTACGGGCCTAGCATTGGGCCGCACTGTTGGGCTTTGTTTGTTTACGTGATGCTACTATTGAACTCGTATGAACAGTGAACTGTCATGATTATACGTGAATGCCATGATCAATACTTGTATACAACTTGTTAGTATACGTGTAGAAAATCTTACGTGCAATACATGAATATGAACCTGACTTGTATGGTAACCATGGTAGGACGTGGTTGACCACCAGATAGCTTGATTGACTTGTCTGTGTATTTGCCGAGCAAACCAAGGTGAGTTCACACTCTTACCAAGGCATGGGATTCCCGGTGGGTAGGAAATGAGATTGAAGGAATGGTATTGAACAATTACTCGTACTTACACTGTTACTAGACTAACTACCATCGTCCTCGGATGCGAAGGACCCATACGTAAAACCTACGTATACCTGTACTCATCACTGTCCTCAGGTTGCGAAGGACACTTACGTAAGACCTACGTAAACTTATATTCACTACTGCCTCGGGTTGTGACAGGCACTTACGTAAAACCTAAGTAAATCCCCGCGTACCACTGTCCTCGGGTTAAGAAGGACACTTACGTAATACCTACGTAAACCCCGTACGTACTACTGTTCTCGGGTTAAGAAGAACACTTATGGTTGCCCCTAGTCTAGTACATACACTCATGGGAAGCCCCCACCAAATGAACATACAACTAACTTAGTTAATAACGCATGGTGATGCAACGGACCTATTATTACGAACTTACTTACTGTGAACTCGCTCAACTAGTTGTTGACCTTCTGTTACATGCCTTGCAGGACCATAGGTACTCATGGAGCTTGCACGGGAGGCGCGGTCGTTGTGGGCGCGGATTGTGGATATTATGATAAACACTTTTATGACGTTTCAACTTAATACTTATGTTGGGTTTTTACATTATTGCTTCCGCTTCACATTTAACTATGTTTAGTTTTGAAAACACCTTTCGTATTGATGAATGACTTTTTACTATTTACATATATGTTCAATATGATTGGTGGCTTGATCCTAGTCATGTCACATCTCCATGCGGTGGTACTCTGCGTGTGGATTTTGGGGGTGTGACAGATTGGTATCAGAGCCATTTGTGACAACCCGTAACTTCAGGTTAATGCTTTAACTTAACACAATTAAGTTGGTCACACAATCTTTAGCATTTCATGGAATTATGCACTACTTTATGCATTATTTGACTTACATGAGAACTTTGTGCCTTAATTGTAAATTATATGTGGTGTGTGTGTTTTATGTAAAAGATGATACTTAAGGGTGAGTAGAGTAGTTAGTGAAACCTTAATAACCTCTTAACCCTAACCTCTCTCACAAATCATTATACGTACTTTCAATCTTTCTCTACAATCATCTCCTACAATCATCTTCTTCATCATTCTTGGTGGCACAAGCTCTCAATCATCACTTTTGGTCTCCCTCTTCATCTATAATCAATCTAATGTAAATGTTTAATGGTTATTTGTTGTTAATCCTTGATTATTTGATTAATGCAAAACCCTAGTTCTCCAAACAATGGTTCTGTGGTTATTGATCATTCTGATTGTTTGTACAATGGTTTATGAGTAATTGCGTAACCCTTTGCCTTAACTGTGATGTCTAATATGCTAGAATAGTTAGATTGTCTGTTTGATTACAACACTGGCAATGTTTGGGATTAGGGTTTTTGATCATAACCTGTAACTGTTCCATTGGAGTCTGTGATTTGGTTTTGAATATTCACATGATTGTTAGTCCGGGGATTTGTGTCAGGGTTTTGTGAAGTCACAAGTCCGGGTTTTGTTAAAGAAACACAAGTCCGAATATTATAGGGACTCCTTGAGTCCGAGTTTTATTGATGCACATGTCCGAGTTTTATGAGATGAACATGGTCCGACTTTTGATTATGAAATACATGGTCCGAATTCTTCAAGTAATGTGTGGTCTGAGTTTTAGTAATATGCATGATCCGAGTTTATTAGAGACACTTGATCCGAGTTTTGGTTGTTATGTGGTCCGAATTTCTGGTTAGATGCTTGGTCCAAATTTTTGGTTAAGGAAGGTTGGTCCGAGTTTTGTAATGCCATAAGGTCCGAGTTTCATGAATAATGTATTGTCTGAGTTTTAGATTGAGCACATGATCCGAATTTCTAGTAATGATGCATAGTCCGAACTTTAATGATGTTGTAAGGTCCGAGTTTTTGTAAACAAAACACATGGTCTGAGTTTGTTGTTTGGTTCATAAGTGTTACTGTATATTACTGTATGCCACTATATGCCACTGCATCTTACTACATGTTACTGCATGTTACTGTATGTTACCGTATGTTACTGTATGTTACCGTATGTTACTGTATGTTACTGTATGTATGTGCAATCTATGTCATGTCAATCTGTAAACAATTATCACACAGAACACAGTTGTTTGGACACCAAGGAATTGTAAACCTTACTTGAACGCAAACACTTACATTGAGTTTATGTGCAATGAACCTTAGGTCGTGTGTAACGGACCTAACCATTAAGTAACACTAGAAGCACAATAACAAACCGCGCAAACCAAGGTGAGTTCACACTCTTACCAAGGCATGGGATTCCCGGGGTTGGGAATGGGATTGAAGGAATAGGATTGTATCTACACTGTTACTAGACTATCTACCATCGTCCTCGGATGCGAAGGATACATACGTAAAACCTACGTATACTTGTACTCATCACTGTCCTCAGGTTACGAAGGACACCTACGTAAAACCTACATAAACTTATACCCACTACTGCCTCGGGTTGTGACAGGCACTTACGTAAAACCTACGTAAACCCCCGCGTACCACTGTCCTCGGGATAAGAAGGACACTTACGTAAAAGCTACGTAAACCTCGTACGTACTACTGTTCTCGGGTTAAGAAGAACGCTTATGGTTACAAATAGTCTAGTGTATATCCAACTATGGGAAGCCCCCACTAATAGAACATACTATCGGCCTAGTAGAGCCACACGTTACGAAACAAACTTACTATTACGAACTTACTTACTGTGAACTCGCTCAACTAGTTGTTGACTTTCTGTTACATGCCTTGCAGGTCGTTAGGTATTCATGGAGCTTGCACTGGGAGGTGCGGTCGTTGTGGACAAGGATCGTGAATGCTTTGATTAAACATTTGACATTTCATACTTTACTTATGTTGGGCTTTTACTCATATGCTTCCACTAAACGTTGAATTTATACTTATGTTTTGAACACCTTTCATATGGATTGGTTTGGTTTTAAATTACATTTACTTTTACTATTTACGTTGTTCTATATGATTGGTGGCTTGATCCTGGTCATGTCACGCCTCCAAGCGGTGGTACTCCGAGAGTGGATTTTGGGGGTGTGACAGATTGGTATCAGAGCCATTGGTTATAGAGAACTTGGTTTTAATTTGGGGAAAACGTTTTTATTAAAACCAGACTATAACCAGTACAGTGCTCAACGATCCCCAACGACGCTTCGCTCCACGTGCAAGGCTCAACACTAGGTACTATTATTCATGTTTACATTGCTTACTTGCTAGAATTACATAGAACTTTGCTCGTCGTGGTATGCTTAGATTACATTGCTTACTATTCGTTATTGCTTGAGAACACTTGTGTGCTTACTCTCTTCTGTCATCGCACTATTCGCGAACGCTCTCTCACTTACATTACTTTTGCTATGAAGATCATGGCTGGACGCTTTAACTTGACACAAGCCCAGTTGACGGCTCTCATTAACGAACAAGTTGATGCGGCACTTGCAGTCGCACAAGCAGGTAGCATACCCTGCAGTCGTGACTTACGCTAGGATCTTTAGATCCTACATTCCTAAACCAACTCTTGTGTTTAACCTTGTCCTATTCTTACACACTAGGTCAACACGCTCAGCAACCTGTTTGCACTTTCAAGAACTTCATGGACTGTCGTCCTAGCACGTTTAGTGGCACTGAAGGAGCGGTTGGACTCCTCCATTGGTTCGAAAAGCTCGAGTCGGTATTTGAGATGTGTGAATACCCTGAGGCTTGCAGGGTGAAATACGCCACTGGTACTCTAGAAGGAATTGCGCTGACTTGGTGGAACGCGCAAGTTCAGATTTTAGGGCTGGCAGCTGCTAACGCCACCCCTTGGAATGATTTCAAGGAACTCATCAAACGGGAATACTGCACACGTGATGACATCCACAAGTTGGAAGTGGACCTCTACCATCTGAAAATGACAGGGTCGGAAATTGAAGCCTATACGAAACGGTCAAACGAGCTGGCCATCTTGTGTCCAACTATGGTGGACCCTCCAGTCAAGCGCATTGAATTGTACCTCAAGGGGTTAGCACCAAAAATCAGAGCCATGTAACATCGGCTAACCTTAATAATATCTAGGATGTTCAGCGTCTTGCTCATCGCCTCACGGATCAGGCAGTGGAACAAAACAGGCTACCTAAGCGCATCAGCGCTGCTGCTACCGTTACCACTTCTGCTACTCCTGCTACTCCCAGTGACAACAAGAGAAAATGGGAGGGGGATTCCAGCAAGGGATCAGCTTCAGTTCAGTCTCAGGTTCAACAGCGAAAGACTGACAACTACTAGAGCCCCAGTCAGCAGTCTTCTGGTAGTCACGGGCAGAGAAGATATCAAGGAAATCACCCAAGGTGCAACAACTGTAACAGACACCACAGTGGCCAGTGCAACAAGGGTCGTTGTCAGAGGTGTCTCAAGATGGGTCATGAGGCCAAGGATTGTAGGAGCCCACGGCCTGTAACTCAGAATCAGCAGCAACAGCAAGCACAGCAGAACCAGCAACAGGGCAACAATGGATGTTTTCATTGTGGCGCTGAAGGTCACTTCAAAAGACATTGCCCTCAGTTAAACCGAAACCAGAACAACAACAACAACAACAATAACCAAGGCTATGGAAACAACAACGGTGGGAACAACAACGGCAACGAAGCTAGGGGACGTGCATTTGTGCTGGGGCAGGGTGATGCCAGGAATGATCCCAACGTGGTTATGGGTAAGTTTCTTCTTGACGACTTTTATGTTACGGTATTGTTTGATTCGGGTGCGGATACCAGTTATATGTCTTTGAAAGTTAGTCAAATGTTAAAACATGCACCAACTCCCTTAAACACCAAGCATGTTGTAGAATTAGCTAATGGTAAGAGTCTAGAGGCCACGCACATAGTTCAGGGTTGTAATCTTATCCTCGCTGGTCAGACTTTCTCCATCGACCTCATTCCTATAGTTCTGGGTAGTTTCGACATCGTCATTGGTATGGATTGGTTATCCCAGCAGCAAGCAGAGATCTTATGCAAGGAGAAGATCGTTCGTATTCTCCGTTCTGGTAAAGAACCTCTCGAAGTTCAAGGCGACAAGAGTGGTGCAGTGGTTGGCATCATCTCCTTTCTGAAGGCTCAGAAGTGTTTACGAAAGGGGCACACTGCCATTTTGGCACTAGTTACGAATGCATCAACGAAAGAGAAAAGAATAGAGGATATCCCAGTTGTACGCGATTTTCCTCAAGTGTTTCCTGAAGATTTACCTGGTCTACCGCCTCATCGCCAGGTCGAATTCCAGATTGAACTAGCTCCTGGAGCAGCGCCTATAGCTCGTGCACCATATCGATTAGCTCCCACTGAACTAGAAAAACTGTCTAAGCAATTGCAAGAGCTCTTGGATAAGGGCTTTATTCGTCCTAGCTCTTCGCTTTGGGGAGCTCCAGTGCTATTTGTGAAGAAGAAAGATGGAACCTTCAGGATGTGCATAGATTACCGCTAACTAAACAAGGTGACAGTGAAGAACCGCTATCCTCTGCCATGTATCGATGACTTATTCGACCAGTTGCAAGGGTCGAGCTACTACTCCAAGATAGATCTGAGGTCAGGTTACCACCAGCTGAGAGTCCGGGATGAGGACGTCTCCAAAACAGCTTTCAGAACTCGCTACGGCCACTATGAGTTTCTAGTCATGCCATTCGGGCTAACGAACGCGCCTGCAGTTTTCATGGATCTTATGAACAGGTCGTGCAAGCCTTATTTAGACAAGTTTGTGATTGTTTTCATCGATGACATTCTGATCTACTCCAAGAGTCAGGAGGAACACGAGCAGCATCTACAACTTATCTTGGAACTTCTTCGAAAGGAACAACTGTACGCCAAGTTTTCAAAATGCGACTTCTGGCTTTGTGAAGTCCATTTTCTAGGCCATGTGGTAAACAAGGATGGGATTCATGTTGATCCATCCAAGGTAGATTCGATCAGGAACTGGCCTGCACCGCGTACACCAAAGGAAATACGCCAATTCTTGGGTTTGCGGGTTATTTGTCACACCCCAATTTTCCACGTGTCACCGGTGGGCCCGGTGGGGAGTATAGTGACGTAGTTGGCGTCATCATAGACAAACAACACAATATGATAATGCACAGCGGAAGCAAAAGATAAATATATTACATTCCGAATATAAGTAATGTCAAAGTATTACAACGGAAGGTAAAGGATCCACAGGCGGATCAATAATAGAAAACTGTTCAATAGACTTTAGGCATCTAGGACTTGCAAGATTCCCTAGTGACGCCCCGAGCTCCCAGCCAATTACGCATAGTACCTGTCACTTAACCTTTTGGAAAATACGTCAGTTTACACTGGTAAATACAATTAACTGACTCATTTTGGAAAAAGAGTTTGAAAATTGATTCGAGTGCAAACGGCACAAAATATCTTGACACATCGATTAAAATGCACAGAGGCAAAATTAATCTTTATACTTGGGACAATTTTATTAATAAAAATCTTGTATCCGATTTACATGGTTGTCCAACATTTAGGGCCGGTGATTATACAATACAAGCCGGACAAGATTAATCGACACACCACAAATATAATCTCACAAGAAGATAATCTCACGAGTGAGTATACGTTATACATATGCAACAGGAGGTGTTCTGCCTACACCTTGTGCTTACGTCGTGGCCATTCACTTTTTAAAATGAGCCAAGGATATCCAGGACACGGTCATTAACCCCCAATGTTATTTGTTATCAATCAACACAGATTAAAACGGGATTATGCAATTTAATCATCTCCGATTAAACAGTTTCTACACCCGACCAAGCGGTATTTTTATAATACCGTATCCCAAGCCCGTATAAGGGAAAATAAGTTAAAAGTATTTACTTGAGCTAGCTCCTGTCTTAAATATCAAGAATAATAACTCAGCCGTATTCCTAGGTAAGCGTAGGTACGATTTACCGGAAAGCTCTAGTCTGGAACGATGGTATAAATAACCAATTAGACTGCTAACGGGTCTTTAATTAAGCCTAAGCTTAGACCGGTTAGTCTTACAGAAATATACGGTTAAGACGCATGATTAAGCGAAAGACCGGATAAAATGTGATTTAGACCCGACAAGTTTGAATACTTGTATAATATGGGTATACTAAATACATTCTGGATTTTGAGATAAAAATGATAACGTTTGACCCGTTTCGGTCAATTTATGCAACTAGTTACATAAACCGGACCAAACGCCAAAAGGGCGTTACAGGTAGTCGAAAGAGTCATATGTAAGTTCCCTGAGATATTATGCTTTAAATATGATATAATATCAGTAAGTTATGTTCTATTATGCCCCGAATAGTTTTAAACTCAATTTATGCCTTAGAAGGGCATTTTGGTTATTTAAAAGATTATAAAAGAGTCAATTTAGAAATCTGAGTTTCGGGTCTGGTTTATACAGTAAATATACTTCATTTAACATATTATGACAGTAGGGTATGACCCATATACCAAAGTTATCATTTAAAATCAAACTATGCACCGTAGGGGTATTTTAGTAATTTCACAAGGGCTAAAACTGCCAAAACTTGAAATCTGAGTTCAAACATTTATACATACTGTTATTATATGAAAATATGCTAAATACATCAGTAGGTATGAGTCTTATATGTTTAATATGAGTATAACACTTACAATGCGCTAAAAACGCTAAAAATGCGATTTAGAGCCGTTTCCGGGTTTTTAAAAGAAAGCTGAGATTTTTATATTTCCAGAATGCCCAAAATAATTTATTTAACAAATAAAATCCGTAGAAAGAGGTTTGGGGTCAAAAGAATGTATAAAACTCATTTTATGGCTTAAACGGTCAAAACCGGCATTAACCGAATCGACTTAGCGATCTATGATCCGATCAGCCAAAAATTAAATAAAAATCATCAAAAATCCGAAAATAATATATAACATCAGTGGGTAAAAAGTTTTATATCAAAAAGCGGTCTGAAATAGGTTATACGCGAAATGCGCCGTTTATGTAACTTTAAGATATAGTTTTACGATATCGGCCATAACTCAAAATCTGGACCACTAACTGATCTCAAATTTTCGGTGCAAGTTCATATATTAGAAATAAAGATTTCTACTCTTTCACTTTTCTAAAAATCACGTTTTATATCAAAAAGGGCAAAATAGTCAACTTTAAGCATAAATCGGAAACACGCAAATGAATCGGCTAAACATAGACTCAAGCAATAAAAATTCCAGAGAGTTTTACCAAAATGAAAATGGTTCAAAATACTCTCCAATACAGGTCTCAAACATGCACGTACGGATCCGAATCGATAGTCTACGAAAAAGTCTTTTTATAAGACTTTCGGTTCCGATTCGTATTTATACTCAAGATTGTCGAGTTGATTATGATAAAACACATTCTTACATATATTATAAGTTATTTATGATGATCAAACAGATTGCATGTCCTCTACATTACCATTTAAGCTTATTTTTGCAAAAACCACTTATGTTGACTTTTTAAGAACGCCTTTGACTCGACAATTAGCATGCATAAAGTGGGAATCAGAGAATACCCTTTTGAGGGTTTGTTTCCCACATGAATACCAACATATGTGTGGTTTCAATTTGAGAAGTGACTGAGTAAAACTCGTTTAATCAGAAAGTCAAAGTTCAAGAACAACGGTTTGACTTTTAGCAATTAATCAATGCTAGAACGAATTAGAGACTGAATTAGAAGCTTACAAAGGTCCTATTGATGCTTAGCTAACACTAAGAATCGGCCTTGATGTCCAGAAATGCTCCAGGAATTCTTGAGAGTTCTTGAGAGTTGAAAGAGTTCTTGATCACAATGCAAATGCCAAGGAATGGAGCTTTGATCTGATTTAAAGAGGGATTCAGAGGTTTGAGGATAGGTTACTATAGTCCTAGGCATGCAAGGGTTTTCATTGGTGCAAAGGGAGGTGCTACCAGCTGTTACACACCTCAATTTCGGACCAAATATGCAAAATTCGCGAATTTCTGATGCTGGGGGGTTCACGCGGCCCGCCTAAGGATTCCCAGGCGGGTCGCCTGGGGTCTGCAGGCCCAAAAATGTTTCAAACTTGGCAGCTTTGGTCCCTGGTCTTGCACGCGATGTTTCGGCTGCTTATTTTGACTCGTAAACCCCCAAACTTGGTTTTTAAGAACCTTGGGACATTTACCAACATGGTAATGTCCTCGGATAACTTTGCGCTCAACCGAAAAGCCATGAAATTCGACGTTGACGCTTTTAGCCCCTCAAGTACGGTTTTGGCCATAACTTTCTCATACGTTAACGAAACTTCATGAAATTTTTACCACATATTCTAGTGAGTATATTTTAGCATTATAAAGCTTCAGGTCTGCCAAAAGTTCACTCAGAGGTATAAATTAAACATGTTGACACTTTTGGCCCCTATAGTTTGAAATTCCTCACTTTGGTGCAATTTCTGCGTCGTATGATCCATGAACCATCCGTTTAATGTTATAAACGTTATGTAGGGTTATCATAGAGTCTAATTATCCATTGTTGACACTTTGGACCCTTACGTTCCATAATTTTCACTGTTTGTCACTTTTAGTCCCTCTAAAGTATGTTTTCACATACCGGAACCTTATGACACGTGTCAAGACATAATTGGACAAAATTTTTCGAGGTGTTACATCCTCACCCCCTTAAAAGAAATCTCGTCCCCGAGATTTACTGAAACAAATGAGGATACTTTTCTTTCATCGTGGATTCCACTTCCCACGTGTATTCGGGTCCTCTACGGGCATCCCATTTGACCTTAACAATAGGCACATGCTTCCTTCGAAGCTTCTTTACCTGTCGATCCTCAATCGACAAAGGTTTTTCCACAACTTTAGACTCTCGTCTATGTGTATATCTGTATGCGGTATAACCAGTGATTCGTCAGCGAAACACTTCTTCAGATTACAGATGTGGAACACATTATGAATGGCGCTAAGCTCTTCAGGCAAGTTTAACTTGTAAGCGACTGACCCGACACGTTCGACAATCTCGAAAGGTCCTTTGTATCTCGGGCTTAGCCTGCCTTTCTTTCCAAATCGCATCACCCCCCTTCTAGGGCGATACCTTAAGTAACACTTTATCACCTACTTCGAAGTGAAAATTTCTGCGTCTTGAATCCGCATTCGATACGGGTTTATCATTATATCACAAGTCTTCCAACCATTATGTGATAGTGCTCCTTGACTTATTGGCGAAACACATCCCTTAATCCTTAGGGTGTAATACATTGCGAGCTCCACCAAGCTCCTTAAATAGGCTTTTAGCTCATAAGTTATATGATCTATGATACATTCGATTCCTTCGAATGATTTTTATATATAATCAGAGTTTAACTAGCCTGATACTTATTAATTTGGCACACCCTTCCAGAGTGATGTCTTTGATGAACCTTATTTCTTAACAAGGACTTAAGATGGTTGCTATTTTCACAACTCTTGATTTTTCTGCCAAAACCGGCAATCTTACAGATGATCGTGGATTTGCCTGATCTTATTCGTTGTTTCCAAGGCATCTATCAGACCGGACGATTGGACTTACCAATCTTCTATTTATCAATAGATAATTAACATTCCATCTAGGCAAGGCCCCCAAAGGAGTAGCCTTGATACTTATACATCACTATTATAGAAATGCTTATCTTAAGGTGAGATGGTTCTTCCAACCATTACTTAAAACTAGTCTTAAGGGATAGTTAATTCTCTCAGTTAGTCGAACAATCGACGATCCTGTGCAGCTGATGGAAATTCTCAATTGTTGCTTAATTTGGGTTGTGGTATTCAATGCATAAGCAGAATGAACCTTCTTTCTTAATTAACAATGCCGATTTCTTCAGGATATCGAGTTAGGCTATATGGATCCTTTGTTTTAAAACTTACTTATTTGGGGTTTCGATTCTTCCAATGATGGTACTAGCTACCTTGAAGGTTTCATAATATAATAACCTGAAATGGGATATAGATCTTAAATCTACTTGCCTCTCAAGAGGTGAACATGGTAATTCTTATAAGGAAGCTAATTATGACACATAAAGATGTCAGAGATTTCCGTACTCTCAGGCTTTGGCTAATCTATCGCTGTCGGTGTCAGATAAATGACACATTCCCTTTGCCTTTGCAAAGATGCCCTAAGTAGAGATACTTATAAGGACATTTTTATTTTGGATATCTTCTTTGAATACTACTAGTCGACTTTAGTACAATATGACTATTGGGCTATCTTCGGGGATCCCATGCATTAAACCTCCATACTGATCAGGCATGGAAGCAATCTATGGGACACACTAGGATACGCAAATCCTCATATGGCACTTTTATCAAACATAGTTTGGCATTCGCAGACGATAGAAAACAATGAGAAAAAAAATAATAAAATAAATAATAAATATTGTCGTACTCTTTCTGGGGAAAAGTACTCCAGATTCTTATGAAAGGATTTTCTCCGAGGATGCGAGAGAGGTCATTAAAGATTCCATTGGTAATTTATACCTCATATTTAATATATGGAGTCCTTATGATGAGTTTTTTAAAAAATCTGATATACTTATAGTTTACGAAGGATTTATTGGTATCCGAACCAAAATAAAACTCTTAGCATTTAAATTACTGATAAAACGACAAAGAATTGTACCTGATGTCATTATTTATGGGCCAGCTTAGGCACTTTAGGCGTTTTCAATTTTTTTTTGGCTTTACTTCCTCCGCCGCATTTCCTTTGACATATTTAGGGCACGTAGTCTTGATGTGGCCTTTCTCATTACAGCCAAAACAAACTGCATTCTTCATGTCCTTACAGTCCAATGCTTTATGTCCCTTAGACTTGCAGATCCCACAAGCCCTGGGCTGTGATTTGGATCTTAGTTCGAACCTGCATTTCCCATAATGGCGCTTCTTGCAGGTCTCACATACTGGTTTCTTGTCAGACTTTTGTTTGTTCTTTTTCTTAAAACTCTGGGAGTTATCTACCTCCCTTTTCCTTTTTAGTTCATCCTTTGCATCCGAGGCATGAACGAGATCCTCCTTAAGAGCAAGGAAATGTGGTCCTAGATAGAACTTGGACTGAGCAGCATGGGGCTCCTTTAACTTTTTCACAGCCTTCTTCACAGCTTTTCCAACGGCTGCGTCTATCATATTTTGAAGAACATCTTTGGAAATTCTAAGGTTTACAATTTCAGCATCATTAGCATGCGTCGCGTCATCAATGGCGCGATTGACTGTTATCTTACCCGAGTTTGCCATACTCGATATTGGTTCCTAATACCAATAAAACAATTTCTTAGTTGAAATCCAACAACTGCTATTTTTACTCTGATGGCCTTAATATATACTAACCATGGTGTCAATCACCTATACAGGCTATTATAGCACTAACATTATTAATGAACGTTATTTAAAATATATTAATACTACTTAGCCTAGGTCGCAAAAGACCATCAATGGCATTAAAGATTTGGACCTATTCCATTACTTTTCTGACAGAGAATCAAAACGTCACGTCTGTCTTTATTATATTAAAGAATTTAGGTAGCTTGAAAGCTTGCCATAGGAATATCAGAAAAGGGTGACGCCTATTTAGATATAAAATATCCATCTAAGGTTTGTTGGAGCATTTTCTAAAGTGTCATCGGCCAGTTCCTTCTTCGTATAAAATGACCGAAGTTCTACTAAGACGGAGACAACAGTTCTCAACAGTGATCGTTCATTATTGAATCTCATGTGTCAGTATTAATTAAATTTCTGCATAAACTGCTTGATAAGGAAAAGTACCTGCTATATAGTTATCCTTCCTGGCATTCATCCGGAAGACTCATGCATTTGTTTTCCTGGCCTCTCAGGCTTCTTTATAAGCTTTGGGCAGTTGGTTTTGATGTGCCCTTCCTCGTTACAGTTGTAGCATGTGGCGTTCTTTAACCCCTTGCAATCTAAGGTTTTGTGGCCTTTGGTCTTGCAAATTCCACACAATTTAGCGCGTGGGTCTATTGTACATTTTCCAAAATGCTGCTTTTTGCAGTTATTGCATTTGGGTCTGTTATCAGACTGACTCGAGTTCTTCCTAAACTCAGAATCTTTCCCATGCTCCGAGCTTCCCTTCTTCTTCTTGTTAGTTTGATGAGAGTTTTCCTCCTCTCTTTCTCTTCTTCTCTCGCCAGAAGCCTTAACAGACTTAATTCTGATTGCATCTAAGGTGAGAGATATGGATAAGTCCACCGCGGACCTATATGTGGTTGGCCTATATGCTTTAACATTTCCTTTTATCTCTGGTGCTAGGCCTCCAATGAAACGCGCTATGCGTTTAGGTTCAGGGGTGACTAGATAAGGAACTAGGCGGGACATAGTGTTGAAACTTGTCACATATGCCGGACAATTCAAATCTTCCATGACCAAGGTCAAGAAGTCTGATTCTATCTTTTCTACTTCATGCTGAGGGCAGTAGTTTTCCTTGACTAAAGCAACAAATTGACTCCAAGATAAGTTGTAGAGTAGAACTTTCCCCGTGGCTTGGAGCAATGATCTCCACCATGCCAACGCTTCTCCTTTAAATGATTGTGAAACAAATTTCACAACATCTTGCTCCGCACAACCGCTGATGTCAACAACGGCGTCCATCTCATCGAGCCATGTCATGCAATCGATGGCCCCATTTTCTCCTGTAAAGTCTCTGGGCTTGCAGGAGATAAAATATTTATATTAACAGGTCTTAACTGGTGCCTCTTGATGAAACACAACTTGTCTAGACGGAATACTCCTTTGATTTGACAAGTCATGATCATCGTCCCCCCCTTGACTCATATGTTTTAGGAGGGGGCTTACTACGAGCCATAGATAGAGTCTTGGAGTGGGTATCATTTGATTCATCATTCTGTCGATCAAGAGCTCGAGTAACAGCATAATCTATTATTGCATGCAGTTCTGCTCCAGTTACATTAATTCCGGTAGTATCATTGCTCTCCTTCAAACGACTGTTAAATTCATCTAATCCAGCCATGTAGCTTGATTGCTACATAATTATTAACAATGATTTATTCAGAGATTATTATGGAATCATCATCTTTGACGATTTATCAACCATGGTAATATAAACCATATTGGTTAACTTGTTAGTTATATTTAATTAGTATTTTCCATTATAATTTATCCTAGTTATAAAACATTAAGGATATTAAAGTGGCGCAAAAGGCCTAGTCACAAGGACAGTTCTAAATTTTGGTAAGCCATGATTTCAGAGAATCGAGGCATTTAAGGTTCGAATCACGTTCATTACCTTCTCTTGACAGGGAGTTGTAGACTTCAACTGTCTTTTGTCCTTTAGGACAATAGGCATAGCCCGTGGGCGTTCCCCTTCTGAGGGATGGTTATAATATGATCATCTTCTCAGATGTTATTAGTCGAGATCGTATGGATCCTACCGACTATTATGCTTGGACCTGGTCCAACACTTTTAGACAGGAGGTCAAGACCACCACTGTCATTGTCTTATCGGACAACCAGTTTAGCCCGGAGGCACTTCATCACTATCGGATGTTTATAATGTGATCATCTTATAGGATGACACAAGCCATGATTTCTAAATCACTAGGCTAGATAAGAAAATTGGAAGAATCCAATATAAGTTTGATTGTTGTGATTTATCGAATCACATTTGTCAGGAGTGCTAACACGTTCTTAGGCGTTAACAAGGATCTGAATCCCTTGGGTAGGTTTCACCATCTTGGCCGCGTAGGCTAGATTTCACCTTTAAGATTCTTTTTAAAAATGCCTACTGGCAGGGAAGGAAGGATATTTATTTTATTCAGGATTTTATCATAAATCCTAATTTATAAGTTAATAATAGCACAAATGGCCTAGTCGCGTAGACAAGTTTAATTTATAAGCCATGATCGTCTGGGATCGAGGCATTTAGTAATAGCACAAAAGGCTTAGTCACGTGGACAAGTTTAATTTATAAGCCATGATCGTCTGGGATCGAGGCATTTAGTAATAGCACAAAAGGCTTAGTCACGTGGACAAGTTTAATTTATAAGCCATGATCGTCTGGGATCGAGGCATTTAGTAATAGCACAAAAGGCTTAGTCACATGGACAAGTTTAATTTATAAGCCATGATCGTCTGGGATCGAGGCATTTAGGTGTGAATCAAAGTTCATTACCTTTTCTTGACAGGGAGTCATAGACCACCACTGCCTTTTGTCTTATATGACAATTAGTATGGCCCGTAGGCGCTACATCACTATTGGATGTTTAATAAGTTTGGCCCGTAGGCACTACATCGCTAATGGATGTTTTAAATAAGTTTGGCCCGTAGGCATTAAAAGATAATTATGTCCTTATAAGGGCTAATAAGGAAAACGATTTTCAGTAAAAGGAGTTTCTTCTTCATCTTATTTCTGAATGCTTTCTCCTTGGATGTTCGTTCCATTTTAGCCGCGGTACGAGACTCAGCATCTCGGGCTCCGGTGTGGAGAACTCCTATTACGGCTTCTTCGCTTGGCGACGTATCCAATATAAAAATAATCGGAAGCAGTAAATTCCATATTAGAATCGGGAGTATTCCTATGTTAAGTCTAGACTCAAGTATGTGCAATTGTGTCACTGAGATTAAACACATTAGGATAGTGTTTAATTCACTCAATGTTGGCTCTGATACCAACCTGTCACACCCCAATTTTCCATGTGTCACCGGAGGGCCCGGTGGGGAGTATAGTGACGTAGTTGGCGTCATCATAGACAAACAACACAATATAATAATGCACAGCGGAAACAAAAGATAAATATATTACATTCCGAATATAAGTAATGTCAAAGTATTACAACGGAAGGTAAAGGATCCACAGGCGGATCAATAATAGAAAACTGTTCAATAGACTTTAGGCATCTAGGACTTGCAAGATTCCCTAGTGACGCCCCGAGCTCCCAGCCAATTACGCATAGTACCTGTCACTTAACCTTTTGGAAAATACGTCAGTTTACACTGGTAAATACAATTAACTGACTCATTTTGGAAAAAGAGTTTGAAAAGTGATTCGAGTGCAAACGGCACAAAATATCTTGACACATCGATTAAAATGCACAGAGGCAAAATTAATCTTTATACTTGGGACAATTTTATTAATAAAAATCTTGTATCCGATTTACATGGTTGTCCAACATTTAGGGCCGGTGATTATACAATACAAGCCGGACAAGATTAATCGACACACCACAAATATAATCTCACAAGAAGATAATCTCACGAGTGAGTATACGTTATACATATGCAACAGGAGGTGTTCTGCCTACACCTTGTGCTTACGTCGTGGCCATTCACTTTTTAAAATGAGCCAAGGATATCCAGGACACGGTCATTAACCCCCAATGTTATTTGTTATCAATCAACACAGATTAAAACGGGATTATGCAATTTAATCATCTCCGATTAAACAGTTTCTACACCCGACCAAGCGGTATTTTTATAATACCGTATCCCAAGCCCGTATAAGGGAAAATAAGTTAAAAGTATTTACTTGAGCTAGCTCCTGTCTTAAATATCAAGAATAATAACTCAGCCGTATTCCTAAGTAAGCGTAGGTACGATTTACCGGAAAGCTCTAGTCTGGAACGATGGTATAAATAACCAATTAGACTGCTAACGGGTCTTTAATTAAGCCTAAGCTTAGACCGGTTAGTCTTACAGAAATATACGGTTAAGACGCATGCTTAAGCGAAAGACCGGATAGAATGTGATTTAGACCCGACAAGTTTGAATACTTGTATAATATGGGTATACTAAATACATTCTGGATTTTGAGATAAAAATGATAACGTTTGGCCCGTTTCGGTCAATTTATGCAACTAGTTACATAAACCGGACCGAACGCAAAAAGGGCGTTACAGGTAGTCGAAAGAGTCATATGTAAGTTCCCTGAGATATTATGCTTTAAATATGATATAATATCAGTAATTTATGTTCTATTATGCCCCGAATAGTTTTAAACTCAATTTATGCCTTAGAAGGGCATTTTGGTTATTTAAAAGATTATAAAAGAGTCAATTTAGAAATCTGAGTTTCGGGTCTGGTTTATACAGTAAATATACTTCATTTAACATATTATGACAGTAGGGTATGACCCATATACCAAACTTATCATTTAAAATCAAACTATGCACCGTAGGGGTATTTTAGTAATTTCACAAGGGCTAAAACTGCCAAAACTGGAAATCTGAGTTCAAACATTTATACTTACTGTTATTATATGAAAATATGCTAAATACATCAGTAGGTATGAGTCTTATATGTTTAATATGAGTATAACACTTACAATGCGCTAAAAACGCTAAAAATGCGATTTAGAGCCGTTTCCGGGTTTTTAAAAGAAAGCTGAGATTTTTATATTTCCAGAATGCCCAAAATAATTTATTTAACAAATAAAATCAGTAGAAAGAGGTTTGGGGTCAAAAGAATGTATAAAACTCATTTTATGGCTTAAACGGTCAAAACCGGCATTAACCGAATCGACTTAGCGATCTATGATCCGATCAGCCAAAAATTAAATAAAAATCATCAAAAATCCCAAAATAATATATAACATCAGTGGGTAAAAAGTTTTATATCAAAAAGCGGTCTGAAATAGGTTATACGCGAAATGCGCCGTTTATGTAACTTTAAGATATAGTTTTACGATATCGGCCATAACTCAAAATCTGGACCACTAACTGATCTCAAATTTTCGGTGCAAGTTCATATATTAGAAATAAAGATTTCTACTCTTTCGCTTTTCTAAAAATCACGTTTTATATCAAAAAGGGCAAAATAGTCAACTTTAAGCATAAATCGGAAACACGCAAATGAATCGGCTAAACATAGACTCAAGCAATAAAAATTCCAGAGAGTTTTACCAAAATGAAAATGGTTCAAAATACTCTCCAATACAGGTCTCAAACATGCACGTACGGATCCGAATCGATAGTCTACGAAAAAGTCTTTTTATAAGACTTTCGGTTCCGATTCGTATTTATACTCAAGATTGTCGAGTTGATTATGATAAAACACGTTCTTACATATATTATAAGTTATTTATGATGATCAAACAGATTGCATGTCCTCTACATTACCATTTAAGCTTATTTTTGCAAAAACCACTTCTGTTGACTTTTTAAGAACGCCTTTGACTCGACAATTAGCATGCATAAAGTGGGAATCAGAGAATACCCTTTTGAGGGTTTGTTTCCCACATGAATACCAACATATGTGTGGTTTCAATTTGAGAAGTGACTGAGTAAAACTCGTTTAATCAGAAAGTCAAAGTTCAAGAACAATGGTTTGACTTTTAGCAATTAATCAATGCTAGAACGAATTAGAGACTGAATTAGAAGCTTACAAAGGTCCTATTGATGCTTAGCTAACACTAAGAATCGGCCTTGATGTCCAGAAATGCTCCAGGAAGTCTTGAGAGTTCTTGAGAGTTGAAAGAGTTCTTGAGAGTTGAAAGAGTTCTTGATCACAATGCAAATGCCAAGGAATGGAGCTTTGATCTGATTTAAAGAGGGATTCAGAGGTTTGAGGATAGGTTACTATAGTCCTAGGCATGCAAGGGTTTTCATTGGTGCAAAGGGAGGTGCTACCAGCTGTTACACACCTCAATTTCGGACCAAATATGCAAAATTCGCGAATTTCTGATGCTGGGGGTTCACGCGGCCCGCCTAAGGATTCCCAGGCGGGTCGCCTGGGGTCTGCAGGCCCAAAAATGTTTCAAACTTGGCAGCTTTGGTCCCTGGTCTTGCACGCGATGTTTCGGCTGCTTATTTTGACCCGTAAACCCCCAAACTTGGTTTTTAAGAACCTTGGGACATTTACCAACATGGTAATGTCCTCGGATAACTTTGCGCTCAACCGAAAAGCCATGAAATTCGACGTTGACGCTTTTAGCCCCTCAAGTACGGTTTTGGCCATAACTTTCTCATACGTTAACGAAACTTCATGAAATTTTTACCACATATTCTAGTGAGTATATTTTAGCATTATAAAGCTTCGGGTCTGCCAAAAGTTCACTCAGAGGTATAAATTAAACATGTTGACACTTTTGGCCCCTATAGTTTGAAATTCCTCACTTTGGTGCAATTTCTGCGTCGTATGATCCATGAACCATCCGTTTAATGTTATAAACATTATGTAGGGTTATCATAGAGTCTAATTATCCATTGTTGACACTTTGGACCCTTACGTTCCATAATTTTCACTGTTTGTCACTTTTAGTCCCTTTAAAGTATGTTTTCACATACCGGAACCTTATGACACATGTCAAGACATTATTGGACGAAATTTTTCGAGGTGTTACATTATTACAGACGGTTCATCAAAGACTTCTCAAAGATCGCACAACTGCTTACAATGCTAACACAGAAAGGTGTTACCTATCGTTGGGGTAATACACAAGAAACGGCTTTTCAACACCTAAAGGATAGACTATGCAGTGCACCTATTCTCTCCTTGCCAGAGGGCACGGACGATTTTGTGGTCTACTGTGACGCGTCGATTCAGGGTCTTTGTTGTGTATTGATGCAAAGGGATAAAGTCATTGATTACGCTTCGCGGCAACTTAAAGTTCATGAATGGAACTACACTACACATGATTTAGAACTTGGAGCTGTTGTTTTCGCGCTTAAGATATGGCGACACTACTTGTACGGTACCAAGTGCACTATCTACACCGGTCACAGGAGTCTCGAGCATATCTTCAAGCAGAAGGAATTGAACATGCGGCAACGTCGATGGGTCGAGCTACTTAACGAATACGAATGCGCCATCAAGTACCATCCTCGCAAAGCCAATGTTGTGGCTGATGCCCTCAGTCGAAAAGATACTACACCTAGGCGTGTACGAGCCTTGTAGCTTACTATTCAGTCTAGTCTTCCTGCACAGATACGGGATGCTCAGGTAGAAGCATTGAAACCCGATAACGTCAAGGCTGAAGCCCCACGCGGCTCAAGGCAACGATTAGAACAAAGGGAGGACGACGCCTACTACGTAACAGGACGCATTTGGGTTCCACATTATGGCAACTTACGCGAGCTTGTAATGGATGAAGCTCATAAGTCCCATTACTCGGTACACCCAGGTTCGGACAAAATGTACCACGATCTTAGAACTACGTACTGGTGGCCTAGCATGAAGGCCCACATAGAAACTTACATCGGCAAGTGTTTGACTTGTGCGAGGGTCAAGACGGAATACCACAAACCATCGGGCCTACGTCAGCAACCAAGGATACCACAGTGGAAATAGGAGGAAATTTCCATGGATTTTGTTACGGGCCTGCCTAGATCCCAGCGTGGGAACCATACTATTTGGGTGATCGTGGATCGACTCACAAAGTCTGCTCACTTCTTGGCTTTCAAGGAAACTGACAAGTCACACCTCCATGCGGTGGTACTCCGCGTGTGGATTTTGGGGGTGTGACAGATTGGCATCAGAGCCATTTGTGACAACCCGTAACTTCAGGTTAATGCTTTAACTTAACACAATTAAGTTGGTCACACAATCTTTAGCATTTCATGGAATTATGCACTACTTTATGCATTATTTGACTTACATGAGAACTTTGTGCCTTAACTGTAAATTATATGTGGTGTGTGTGTTTTATGTAAAAGATGATACTTAAGGGTGAGTAGAGTAGTTAGTGAAACCTTATCAACCTCTTAACCCTAACCTCTCTCACAAATCATTATACGTACTTTCAATCTTTCTCTACAATCATCTCCTTCAATCATCTTCTTCATCATTCTTGGTGGCACAAGCTCTCAATCATCACTTTTGATCTCCCTCTTCATCTAGAATCAATCTAAGGTAAATGTTTAATGGTTATTTGTTGTTAATCCTTGATTATTTGATTAATGCAAAACCCTAGTTCTCCAAACAATGGTTCTGTGGTTATTGATCATTCTGATTGTTTGTACAATGGTTTATGAGTAATTGCGTAACCCTTTGCCTTAACTGTGATGTCTAATATGCTAGAATAGTTAGATTGTCTGTTTGATTACAACACTGGCAATGTCTGGGATTAGGGTTTTTGATCGTAACCTGTAACTGTTCCATTGGAATTTGTGATTTGGTGTTAGTCCGGGGATTTGTGTCAGGGTTTTGTGAAGTCACAAGTCCGGGTTTTGTTAAAGAAACACAAGTCCGAATATTATAAGCTGTGACATCTGTGCTTGTAATCATTGTAAACAATTCAGTTATTAATGAAATAAAGTTATTTGATCCCAATGTTTGTTTATTTGTTTTTGATGTTTTTCATGTTTTGACTAGTATTCGATTTCAAACTCTGTACCGTTTTCTGGAGAATTATACGCAAACTGGTGCGTAAATGCAATCCGTTTAACGCGACAAATACTCCGAAACATCAATTTGTGCTTAGCATACCTTAAATAACCTTTACAAAACTTAGAAATAAGTTTTGAAGGCTTTGGTATGGCAAAATTAAAGTTAATTCGCTTACAGGGACTAAAATTGACAAACTGCGAAAGTATGCCGATTTGAACTGTAATGAACATTTCGGAACATGCCCATAAGCTAAACACACCCTAAAATATCCTTTACATAGCTTAGAAATAGGCCTTGAGGGGTTCGGTGTGCTAGAATAAACTTTTGGGTCATTCAGGGACTAAAGGCGTCAAAAAGTGCATAAGTTTGCATTTTCGCGCATCACTTACGTTCTGAATACATCCGGACATCCAAAAATTTATGCAAGCATTAAAATATTTTATTTTAATGTTTGGCATGAGAAAAATCCATTCGTCGCGCAATTTGGATCGTCTTTCGCGCTTATGCGCATTCCGTCGTAATTAAGCGAACATCGTGATCGTATGGCCAAACGAACCGACATCCGAAATATTTATGAGCATGTTTTGAGTTCCCTGCACTTTAACTTCATTTTTGAGCCTTGAAATGAGGTTAACGGGGCTTAAACGTGCCAAAAATGGGCCAAAATACATGTTTCTAAAGTGCAGGAGCTAAACTGCAATTTCTGAATAGTCAGCCAAGCGGGCCGCGTAAGCCCATATGCATATCTCACGCCGGCCGCGTGAAAGGCCCAGTAACAGAAAACTAGTTTCTGAATCAGCAGCTGGTATTCGTTGAACTTGGACATGTTTTTGATTAATCTAGGGGCAAATTTTGATGGTTTTTATCTACCCATTGTATTGCAAAACAATGGGCACGAGTGGAGGGCCAAGATTAAAAGCGGTCCTAACGGTTCTACCATTTCTATAAATACCCAACCCATTTGCCCATCTTCCTCACATTTGATCTGATTCAAAGCTTTCTAAGTGGAAGTGTATACTTCCTACCTGAAAGCGAATCGGGTTAAATCTTGCGGGGACCTTCTGTAAGTATTCTTTCGCGTTTTTGATTCGTTTTATCGTTAAAGTCAAACTGTGTTTGACTTTCTGCATTGACCAGTTTATGGTCAACGCGAAGTTCGTTTGAACTTCATAACGTGAGCGTAATCACGATGGTTATAGTCCCTAGTGGCTATACCTACTGATTACCACGTTATCTAGGCTCAGTGACGAGTCGTAGTTTCGGCCAAAATGCGTTTTCTTGCGTATTTTGTAACCAAACTACTCTAGGGTATTAAAACCGTTTGTTTTAATACCAAACCTGTTTTCTAACTTTATTAAATATGTTCTAGCATGTTTAGCTCGTCGCTTCTAGTTTTGTGCTTGTCTAGGGTCGTAAGGTAAGCGATCTAAACAATCGCTTATGCTTACGAACCCGACCCATTTGGTCGATCATTAGGATCTGACCAAATACTTTAGGTGACCAAAGTTGTATACGGAATAACCTTCCGAGGTTATACCTTATGGTCACATCGTTTAAGTAGTTTTATGATAGGTAGGTAGTTCTTATGCCTTAGGTAAATTACCAAAATACCCTTTTGCGCCAAAATTCATTTTAAGCCTATGTAACAAAATTTTTGGTATCTAAACTGATTTAACAACAATATTAAACATGTCAAGGTATATTTTACTTGTCATAGGACTAGTTAGGCATTCCGAACGCGTTTTACGCAAACGACGCGTTAAAGTAGCATAAGCTACCTCAGCGGGTCATAACGGGTCAAAAGCACTTAGGATAAGTTTCGTTTTAGTATGTAGGCTTTGTTAAACCATACTACATAAGTTCCCATACTTATTTGGTTTACAAACCCTCGTAATACCCGATCCTCCGATAGGTCCGTATATTAATGTAGATACCTATATAGGTGCCGTTTGATTCCGTGATCTTCTAGCTTTGCTTGGTGGTCATTCTAAGACTTCTAAGCAATCTCAAGTGAGTACATAGTACCCCTCTTTTACTGTTTTTTAAACATTTTGGGGTGAAACACATGTGCCTACTTGTTACTTTCATGCTTTCCATGATTTCATATCATATGCTTGTTATGTTTAATAGTACACATATAGTAGATGCTTTCATCGTGTTTTTGCTACGTATGTTCGTTTAGCGCATACTTAGTACATTGTTTACATTACCTTTTCACGCTATGTGTGTTCATCATACTTAGTGCATTTGTTTTTCATCACATGGTTACATATTGGGTATGACATTTGGTTTGTATAAGTGGGACCATATACATTCATTAACTTTGATCACGCCGCTCGTTAGTAGGTAGTGGTACCATAGGAATTGACAACTCCCGTTCCTGACATCCTGGGTATGTTTGGATGAAAGGAATGACCGAATTCGATTAAACATAACACAGATAGACCTTTAATTTGTTTAAAGGTTTATCACCACAGTCGCAAGGCTTGAATGTATGCACTTTCACAATACCACATATAAGTGTTTGTATTCAGTGTAGCATGCATTTCCACAAAACATAACTTTGATTTAAACTGAGTTTTACTTCAATACTTTGTTTTGTGCATTTTTTCACCTATGGTTTAGTTGATACATATTTCACTAGCCATACATGACATTTTGTTTACACACTACATGATTGACATTTGACATAGATATTTTGACATGGTTTTCACAATGACATTTGACAATTTGGTTTAGACATGGGTAAATTTACATTGGTGGTTTGTTTGGGTAAGTGGTTTAAGTAACGAGACGTATGTAATGTGATACAAGCATGGTGGATACGCCGCTGGTACTTCCTATATATAAGTGCTTGTATTGTATTACATGTCGTAGCGTTATTTAAATCATTCAATTTGGATTTATACATTTTTTTTTACAAATGACATATTTTTCACAAGACATTAATTTACAAAATAGTTTATTTATTACAACTTATTTTACTTAGTTATTTATTTAACCATACATTATTCTTTTACTTATATACATCATCTGATTTTATCACTTTTTAAACGATTTACATAACAAAACAATTTACAAGGTTCATGACTAACTTTTCTTAAGCATTTTCTCAAACTTAAGTCATGAATCCTATTTTCACAAAACCTATGTATCTCACAGGCATTTTTATGCTGACGTACCTATTTTCACATGTGTTTCAGGAGCTAATGCATAGGACATTCGTGACACGCTAGGGTGGACTTGGGCCTTAGTGACGATAAAATGGAATTAGACTAGTTAAAACTTGTTATGTACTCTTTGTTTCAGTTGTTTTAAGACAATGTAACTCGTTTGTTGATTCAATAAAATATAACTTTGTATGCCATGGTTGTGAAACAATAATTCTGTTACAACACTCCCCGACGTTTCCGCCACGGTTTGATGTTTTACGTGGTCGGGGTGTGACAGAAGAGTTGGTATCAGAGCCAATGGTTATAGGGAATTAGGTTATTAGTAATGCTTTGACCTAGACTATAACCTTTCTAGGACCCCAACACAAGTTGTCTTGTGTTTAGATCTTAAAACATGCATTTCACCTATCCTTAGGTGATCACCAAAACAAGAACCCATTTTTCTAAAACGTTTTTTGAAAAAAAAAACAATCTCCTGTTTTTAAATGATTTCTTATATGGTTTTGAACCCTTTTGACTTTTCAATTTGATTTTGAAACTTTATCATTTGTTTTTGAATGATTCTTTTGGCCTTGTGCCTTCCAAGTTTTCAAAATCTCGTCAAAGTTTTGGGTTCTAAATAGTGTGAACACGTGCAAACTGGAAGGGTGAATGCCTGTACCCTGGGTTTTCTATCTAAGGCTAGAGTGTTCGTACAAATCCACATAATCGAACCAGTCACTCTTACCTGGGAACTCCTGGGGTGAGTGTTCACTTATATGCGAGCATGTCTTCGCTAAGCATTATTTATGAACCCATTTACTTTGATTAGTCACTGTGTGTCGTTTGTTTGCTTTGTGATACGGACAAATGACCACCATCCTTGCTTTGATTTATTTTGTTTCATCTCGTTCTTTTCATCTAAGCATCTCACTCATTTCCTCTCATGTTTTCCTCTTTTTAGCATGCCTCCTCGACGTGAAAACCCGTTGTCTAATGCCGAAATGGCAGACATTCTGGCACAGCACATGGCTGCCGCACTCCCAAACATTATTGCTCAGATAAACCAAGCCAACAACAATCAGAACGCTCCTTGTAACTTCAAGAGCTTCAATTCGGCTAAACCACTGAAGTTCAGTGGTACTGAGGGGGAAACTACGCTCCTTCAATGGTTTGAGAGCATTGAGAGTACATTCCGTCATGTTCTGTGTCCTGAAAATCGAAAGGTCGAGTTTGCTTCTAGTGTTTTTCAGAAAAGGGCATTGACATGGTGGAACGGGGTTATGAGAGATCGTGGTGCTGAAGTTGCTTTAGCACAAACACGGGCCGAACTGAGAACTCTTATGATGAGGGAGTTTTGTCCTCGTCATGAGCTACGAAAATTGGAGAGGGAGTTTGATGATCTGAAACAGGTTAGTGGTGAGCACAGGGCGTATACTGATAGATATGAAGAGCTGAGCTTATTATGCCTAACACTGGTCACCCCACTCGACAAGGCTATCGAGAGATACATCGATGGTCTACCTGACCCCGTATAAGACATCGTTACTGGTAATAATCCTACCACTGTCCGTTAGGGAATCGAGTTAGCTGCGACGTTGACTGAGTCGCAGATTCGAAAGGGTAAGTTGCACAGAATGGGTGACAAGAAGGGTAAGAAACAGGAGTTTGACAAAGGGGATAGCAAGAAAGGTAAAAACAAGAAGGGGAAGGATTCTGGTACCTCAAAGGGCTCTAGGAAGCGAAAGGCTTCCCAGAATTTTGCCATCACTGCCCAACAGAACCAGGCAGCTCCTAATCAGCCAGCGCAGCCTCCAGCAAAGAAGCGGTATGAAGGGAATGCACCTTTGTGCAATAGGTGCAATAGTCATCATCATCAGCAACTCCCGTGCCGTTTCTGTACCAACTGTGGAAAGTCAGGTCATCTTGCAGAAGTTTGTTGTTCTGCTCGAAATCAGGTCGCTCAACAAGTTGCTCAGCCTCCTGCTCAGCAACAGGGTCAAGCCGCACGACCTCACTATCCTCCTGGCTCGTGCTTTAATTGCGGAGACCTGACCCATTATCGAAACCAGTGTCCAAGGCTGTTTAATGCGAATCCAGTTCAGGCTCAGGCTCGTGGACGAGCTTTTAACATGAATGTTGTTGAAGCGCAAGCAGACAATGAGGTGATGAACGGTACGTTCTTTGTTAATAATCAACCTGCGTCTGTTCTTTTTGATTCAGGGGCCGATAAGAGTTTCGTGTCGTTATCTTTTGAGCCATTGCTTCGCGTGTCTAGAACGAAACTAGGTAAGCCTTTGACAGTAGAAGTTGCTAATGGAGAACCCATTGTTCTTGATTCGGTTCTTCGCAACTGCCAATTGAACCTTAACGATCATCTTTTTCCCATTGACCTCACGCCTATGTAACTTGGAAGCTTCGACATTATTGTGGGTATGGATTGGTTAGCCAAGCATCGCGCAGAGGTAGTTTGTTTTGAGAAGATTGTTCGAGTTCCGCTTTCGTCTGGCGAGATTCTACAGGTTCGTGGTGAAAAACCTGTTAGTAACCTCAAGCTTATGTCCTGTTTTCAAGCTCGGAAGTATCTGCGAAAGAACTATGTGGCCTTCTTGGCACATGTTACAGCAGATAAGGACCAAGGTGAGTCTATTCAAGATATCCTTTTTGTTCGGGATTATCCGGAGCTATTCCCTGAAGAATTACCTGGTCTACCTCCTGCACGCCAAGTCGAGTTCCGTATTGACCTCGTACCTGGTGCAAATCCTATTGCCAGAGCTCCATATCGTCTTGCACCATCTGAGATGCAAGAGTTGTCTAAGCAGCTTCAAGAGTCGATATCCCCTACCTCGCATTGATGATCTCTTTGACCAGTTGCAGGGTGCTACATGCTTCTCGAAGATCGACCTTCGTTCTGGGTATCATCAACTTCGTGTGCATGAAGAGGATATTCCCAAGACAGCATTCCGCACTCGATATGGGCATTATGAGTTCACAGTCATGCCATTCGGTTTGACCAATGCTCCTGCTGTATTTATGGACTTAATGAATAGGGTCTGCAAGACTTATTTAGATAAGTTCATCATCGTTTTTATCGATGATATCTTGGTTTACTCTAAGACGCGAGCTGATCATAAGCAACATCTTCGTCTTACTCTGGAACTCCTAAAGAAAGAACAACTTTTTGCAAAATTCTCCAAGTGCGAATTTTGGCTTAAGGAAGTTCAATTTTTGGGACATATTGTCAACGAACAAGGTATTCATGTAGATCCCTCCAAGATAAGTGCGATTAAGGATTGGGATACGCCTACTACTCCAACCGAGGTTCGTTCTTTTCTTGGTCTTGCGGGTTATTACCGCCGCTTCATCGAGAACTTCTCAAAGATTGCAGTTCCTCTAACTGCTCTAACTCAGAAGAACAAACCCTTTGAATGGGGTTTTAAGCAAGAAGAAGCATTTCAGACCTTGAAGCAGAAGCTTTGTAATGCACCTATTCTGACTTTGCCCGAGGACAATGATGATTTTGTTCTTTATTGCGATGCATCTAAATTGGGTCTTGGCTGTGTTCTAATGCAAAGGAACAAAGTCATAGACTACGCATCAAGACAGTTGAAGGTGCATGAGAGAAACTACACCACTCATGATCTTGAGTTGGGTGCAGTTGTCTTCGCTCTCAAAATCTTCAGAAAGAACTCAACATGAGGCAAAGACGTTGGGTCGAACTCCTGAACGACTATGATTGCGAAATTCGCTACCATCCTGGTAAAGCGAATGTTGTGGCTGGCGCATTGAGTCGTAAGGAACGTACTAAGCTTCATTGTGTTCGTGTTCAATCTGATGTTCAAGCTCGATCTGATATTCAAGCACGTATTTCTCAGGCTCAACATGCTTGTGTTTCACAAAATTTGATGGGTAAGGAATTACCCTATCACATTAAACCTAATCTTGTTCTGAAGGAAGATGGATCTTATTATTTTATGAAAAACGTTTGTGGGTCCCAAGCCTTCATGACCTTCGCACTTTGCTTATGGATGAAGCCCACAAGTCTCGTTATTCTATTCATCCTGGCTCAGACAAGATGTATAAGGATCTTCGTACTCAGTATTGGTGGCCTGGTATGAAGAAAGACATTGCCTTGTACGTTTCAAAATGCCTTACTTGTCTCAAGGTGAAGGCTAAACACCAAAATCCTTATGGTCTTTTGGAGCAACCAGAAATCCCAGTTTGGAAATGGGAAAGCATTGCTATGGATCTCATTACCAAACTTCCGCGCACAAAGAAAGGTCACGATGCCATCTGGGTAGTTGTTGATCGTCTTACTAATTCAGCGCATTTCTTACCAATCCGTGAGGATTTTTCTGCTGAAAGGCTGGCCAAAATCTACGTGGATGAAATTGTATCTCGACATGGTGTTCCTTTGAACATTATTTCTGATAGAGATGCTCGTTTCTCTTCTCGATTTTGGAGAACCATGCAATCTGCTATGGGGACCCAACTCAATCTGAGCACAGCATATCATCCACAAACAGATAGATGGCCAAACTGAAAGAACAATCCAGACTTTGGAGGAGATGCTTAGAGATTGTGTGATCGATTTTGGTGGTAGTTGGGATTCACATCTTCCATTGATTGAATTCTCCTACAACAACAGTTATCACTCCAGCATCAATATGGCTCCTTTTGAGGCTCTCTATGGTCGAAAATGTCGTTCACCAGTCTGCTGGAATGAAATAGGTGAGGCTCAGCTTACTGGACCTGACCTCATTCTAAAGACAACTGACAAGGTTAAGAAAGTTCGTGATAACCTACAGACAGCTCGAAGCCGTCAAAAGAGTTACGCGGACCGACGACGCAAGCCCTTGGAATTCCAGCTCGGTAATCGTGTATTACTTAAGGTCTCACCTTGGAAAGGTGTGATCAGATTTGGAAAGACAGGAAAACTTGCACCTAGATACGTTGGACCATTCAAGATCGTCGAAAGAATCGGTAAGGTGGCCTACAGACTTGCATTACCTCCCGAACTTGGAAATGTTCATCCAACTTTCCACGTATCCAATCTCAAAAAGTGTCTAGCTGATGAGAACCTCCACATACCACTTGACGAAATCCGTGTTGATAAAACACTACATTTTGTTGAAAAACCTGTGGAAATCATGGATCGTGAAGTCAAATGGCTTAAACGCAAGCGCATTCCGTTGGTTAAAGTTCGCTGGGAATCTAAACATGGACCTGAGTTTACTTGGGAACGTGAAGATCAAATGAAGGCGAAATATCCACATCTTTTCCCAAGAGTTTCCTCTAAACAAAATTCTGGACGAAATTTCCACAAGTAGGGGAGACTGTGACATCTGTGCTTGTAATCATTGTAAACAATTCATTTATTAATGAAATAAAGTTATTTGATCCCAATGTTTGTTTATTTGTGTTTGATGTTTTTCATGTTTTGACTATTATTCGACTTCAAACTCTGTATCGCTTTCTAGAGAATTATACGCAAACTGGTGCGTAAATGCAATCCGTTTAACGCGACAAATACTCCGGAACATCAATTTATGCTTAACATACCTTAAATAACCTTTACATAACTTAGAAATAAGTTTTGAAGGCTTTGGTATGGCAAAATTCAAGTTAATTCGCTTACAGGGACTAAAATTGACAAACTGCGAAAGTATGCCGATTTGAACTGTAATGAACATTCCGGAACATGCCCATAAGTTAAACACACCCTAAAATATCCTTCACATAGCTTAGAAATAGGCCTTGAGGGGTTCGGTGTGCTAGAATAAACTTTTGGGTCATTCAGGGACTAAAGGCGTCAAAAAGTGCATAAGTTTGCATTTTCGCGCATAACTTACGTTCTGAATACATCCGGACATCCTAAAATTTATGCAAGCATTAAAATATTTTATTTTAATGTTTGGCATGAGAAAAATCCATTCGTCGCGCAATTTGGATCGTCTTTCGCGCTTATGCGCATTTCGTCGTAATTAAGCGAACATCGCGATCGTACGGCCAAACGAACCGACATCCGAAATATTTTTGAGCATGTTTTGAGTTCCCTGCACTTTAACTTCATTTTTGAGCCTTGAAATGAGGTTAACGGGGCTTAAACGTGCCAAAAACGGGCCAAAATACATGTTTCTGAAGTGCAGGGGCTAAACTGCAATTTCTGAATAGTCAGCCAAGCGGGCCGCGTAAGCCCATATGCATATCTCACACGGGCCGCGTGAAAGGCCCAGTAACAGAAAACTAGTTTCTGAATCAGCAGCTGGTATTCGTTGAACTTGGACATGTTTTTGATCAATCTAGGGGCAAATTTTGATGGTTTTTATCTACCCATTGTATTGCAAAACAATGGGCACAAGTGGAGGGCCAAGATTAAAAGCTCAATTATCGAGAAACGATCCTAACGGTTCTACCATTTCTGTAAATACCCAACCCATTTACCCATCTTCCTCACATTTGATCTGATTCAAAGCTTTCTAAGTGGAAGTGTATACTTCCTACCTGAAAGCGAATCGGGTTAAATCTTGCGGGGACCTTCTGTAAGTATTCTTTCGCGTTTTTGATTCGTTTTATCGTTAAAGTCAAACTGTGTTTGATTTTCTACATTGACCGGTTTATGGTCAACGCGAAGTTCGTTTGAACTTCATAACGTGAGCGTAATCACGATGGTTATAGTCCCTAGTGGCTATACCTACTGATTACCACGTTATCTAGGCTCAGTGACAAGTCGTAGTTTCGGCCAAAATGCATTTTCTTGCGTATTTTGTAACCAAACTACTCTAGGGTATTAAAACCGTTTGTTTTAATACCAAACCTGTTTTCTAACTTTACTAAACATGTTCTAGCATGTTTAGCTCGTCGCTTCTAGTTTTGTGCTTGTCTAGGGTCGTAAGGTAAGCGATCTAAACAATCGCTTATGCTTACGAACCCGACCCATTTGGTCGATCATTAGGATCTGACCAAATACTTTAGGTGACCAAAGTTGTATACGGAATAACCTTCCAAGGTTATACCTTATGGTCACATCGTTTAAGTAGTTTTATGATAGGTTGGTAGTTCTTATGCCTTAGGTAAATTACCAAAATACCCTTTTGCGCCAAAATTCATTTTAAGCCTATGTAACAAAATTTTTGGTATCTATGATTTAACAACAATATTAAACATGTCAAGGCATATTTTACTTGTCATAGGACTAGTTAGGCATTCCGAACGCGTTTTACGCAAACGACGCGTTAAAGTAGCATAAGCTACCTTAGCGGGTCATAACGGGTCAAAAGCACTTAGGATAAGTTTCGTTTTAGTATGTAGGCTTTGTTAAACCATACTACATAAGTTCCCATAGTTATTTGGTTTACAAACCCTCGTACTACCCGATCCTCCGATAGGTCCGTATATTAATGTAGATACCTATATAGGTGCCGTTTGATTCCGTGATCTTCTAGCTTTGCTTGGTGGTCATCCTAAGACTTCTAAGCAATCTCAAGTGAGTACATAGTACCCCTATTTTACTGTTTTTTAAACATTTTGGGGTGAAACACATGTGCCTACTTGTTACTTTCATGCTTTCCATGATTTCAGATCATATGCTTGTTATGTTCAATAGTACACATATAGTACATGCTTTCATCGTGTTTTTGCTACGTGTGTTCGTTTAGCGCATACTTAGTACATTGTTTACATTACCTTTTCACGCTATGTGTGTTCATCATACTTAGTGCATTTGTTTTTCATCACATGGTTACATATTGGGTATGACATTTGGTTTGTATAAGTGGGACCATATACATTCATTAACTTTGATCACGCCGCTCGTTAGTAGGTAGTGGTGCCATAGGAATTGACAACTCCCGTTCCTGACATCCTGGGTATGTTTGGATGGAAGGAATGACCGAATTCGATTAAACATAACACAGATAGACCTTTAATTTGTTTAAAGGTTTATCACCACAGTCGCAAGGCTTGAATGTATGCACTTTCACAATACCGCATATAAGTGTTTGTATTCAGTGTAGCATGCATTTCCACAATACATAACTTTGATTTAAACTGAGTTTTACTTCAATACTTTGATTTGTGCATTTTTTCACATATGGTTTAGTTGATACATATTTCACTTGCCATACATGACATTTTGTTTACACACTACATGATTGACATTTGACATAGACATTTTGACATGGTTTTCACAATGACATTTGACAATTTGGTTTAGACATGGGTAAATTTACATTGGTGGTTTGTTTGGGTAAGTGGTTTAAGTAACGAGACGTATGTAATGTGATACAAGCATGGTGGATACGCCGCTGGTACTTCCTATATATAAGTGCTTGTATTGTATTACATGTCGTAGCGTTATTTAAATCATTAAATTTGGATTTATACATTTTTTTTTACAGATGACATATTTTTCACAAGACATTAATTTACAAAACAGTTTATTTACTACAACTTATTTTACTTAGTTATTTATTTAACCACACATTATTCTTTTACTTATACATATCATCTGATTTTATCACTTTTTAAACGATTTACATAACAAAACAATTTACAAGGTTCATGACTAACTTTTCTTAAACATTTTCTCAAACTTAAGTCATAAATCCTATTTTCACAAAACCTATGTATCTCACAGGCATTTTTATGCTGACGTACCTATTTTCACATGTGTTTCAGGAGCTAATGCATAGGACGTTCGTGACACGCTAGGGTGGACTTGGGCCTTAGTGACGATAAAATGGAATTAGACTAGTTCAAACTTGTTATGTACTCTTTGTTTCAGTTGTTTTAAGACAATGTAACTCGTTTGTTGATTCAATAAAATATAACTTTGTATGCCATGTTTGTGAAACAATAATTCTGTTACAACACTCCCCGACGTTTCCGCCACGGTTTGATGTTTTACGTGGTCGGGGTGTGACATAAGGACTCCTTGAGTCCGAGTTTTATTGATGCACATGTTCGAGTTTTATGAGATGAACATGGTCCAACTTTTGATTATGAAATACATGGTCCGAATTTTTCAAGTAATGTGTGGTCCGAGTTTTAGTAATATGTATGATCCGAGTTTATTAGAGACACTTGATCTGAGTTTTGGTTGTTATGTGGTCCGAATTTCTGGTTAGATGCTTGGTTCGAATTTTTGGTTAAGGAAGGTTGGTCCGAGATTTGTAATGCCATAAGGTCCGAGTTTCATGAATAATGTATTGTCTGAGTTTTAGATTGAGCACATGATCCGAATTTCTAGTAATGATGCATAGTCCGAACTTTAATGATGTTGTAAGGTTCGTGTTTTTGTAAACAAAACACATGGTCTGAGTTTGTTGTTTGGTTCATAAGTGTTACTGTATATTACTGTATGCCACTGTATGCCACTGCATGTTACTGCATGTTACTGAATGTTACTGTATGTTACTGTATGTTACCGTATGTTACTGTATGTTACTGTATGTATGTGCAATCTATGTCATGTCAATCTGTAAACAATTATCACACAGAACACTGTTGTTTGGACACCAAGGAATTGTAAACCTTACTTGAACGCAAACACTTACATTGAGTTTATGTGCAATGAACCTTAGGTCGTGTGTAACGGACCTAACCATTATGTAACACTAGAAGCACAATAACAAACCGAGCAAACCAAGGTGAGTTCACACTCTTACCAAGGCATGGGATTCCCGGGGTTGGGAATGGGATTGAAGGAACGGGATTGTATCTACACTGTTACTAGACTATCTACCATCGTCCTCAGATGCGAAGGATACATACGTAAAACCTACATATACTTGTACTCATCACTGTCCTCAGGTTGCGAAGGACACCTACGTAAAACCTACGTAAACTTATACCCACTACTGCCTCGGGTTGTGACAGGCACTTACGTAAAACCTACGTAAACCCCGCGTACCACTGTCCTCGGGATAAGAAGGACACTTACGTAAAACCTACGTAAACCTCGTATGTACTACTGTTCTCGGGTTAAGAAGAACACTTATGGTTACAAATAGTCTAGTGTATATGCAACTATGGGAAGCCCCCACTAATAGAACATACTATCGGCCTAGTAGAGCCACACGTTACGAAACAAACTTACTATTACGAACTTACTTACTGTGAACTCGCTCAACTAGTTGTTGACTCTCTGTTACATGCCTTGCAGGTCGTTAGGTATTCATGGAGCTTGCACTGGGATGCGCGGTCGTTGTGGACAAGGATCGTGAATGCTTTGATTAAAGATTTGACATTTCATACTTCACTTATGTTGGGCTTTTACTCATATGCTTTCGCTAAACGTTGAATTTATACTTATGTTTTGAACACCTTTCATATGGATTGGTTTGGTTAAATTACATTTACTTTTACTATTTACGTTGTTCTATATGATTGGTGGCTTGATCCTGGTCATGTCACGCCTCCAAGCGGTGGTACTCCGCGGGTGGATTTTGGGGGTGTGACACCATTGGCTATAGAGAACTTGGTTTTAATAAGGGGAAAACGTTTTTATTAAAACCGGGCTATAACCCGAATAGTGCTTAACGATCCACAACGACGCCTCGCTCCACGTGCAAGACTCAACATTCTAGGTGATATGGTATATGTTGTATTGCCTACTTGTTAGATTGCATAGAACTTTGCTCATGGTATGCTTAGATACACATAACCCCTATTGCTTGCAAATACCTGTGTGCTTACACTCTTCTATCATCGCACTTTTCGCGAACCTCTCTCACTTATGATTACCTTTGCTA